>NC_069505.1:187149627-187155507 GCF_027579735.1 Bombina bombina
CACTATATGTCTGGTTAAAGCTGTCTGAGGAAAGAAAGTTTAAGCAGGCATCAATACCATCTTTATGTGGAATATTGCTGTACAGGTATTCCACATCCATTGTCACAAGTACAGTATCCTCTGACAATTCTGTTATCTGGCTGATTTTGTTAAGAAAATCAGTGGTGTCTTTTATAAAGCTAGTGGTGATAATAACTAAGGGCTTAAGAATATTCTCCACTAGGCCCGATATTTGCTCAGTCAGAGTGTCCATGCCAGTTATTATTGGTCTCCCTGGGTACCCTGGTTTGTGGATTTTTGGGAGCATTTAGAATGTCCCTATGTTAGGGTTAGAAGGCACCAGTTTGTCCAGTTTATGTTGCGTGTGTTTAGGAAATGTTATTCTTATTAGTTTTCTAAGTTGCAAAGTGTATTCCTGGGTGGGGTTCTTTTCCAGTTTATTGTAATAAGTTTGATCTGATAATTGTCTATTTCCCTCTGTGATGTAGTCCTGTGTATTCATGATCACCAATGTTCCTCCCTTGTCCGCAGGCTTAAAGGGACAGTCTACACCAGCATTTTTATTGTTTTAAAAGATAGATAATCCCTTTATTACCCATTCCCCAGTTTTGCATAACCAACACAGTTATATTTATATACTTTTTACCTCTGTGATTATCTTGTAGCTAAGCCTCTGCAAACTACCCCTTTATTTCAGTTATTTTGACAGACTTGCAGTTTAGCCATACAGTGCTAGCTCCCAGATAACTTCACGTGCATGAGCAAAGTGTTATCTATATGAAAAACATGAACTAACACCCTCTAGTGGTGAAAAACTGTTAAAATGCATTCTGAAAAGAGGTGGCCTTCAAGGTCTAAGAAATTAGCATATAAACCTCCTAGGTTAAGCTTTCAACTAAGAATACCAAGAGAACAAAGCAAAATTGGTGATAAAAGTAAATTGTTTAACATTGCATGCCCTATCTGAATCATGAAAGTTTATTTTGGACTAGAATATTTTCATTGTTTCTTATGTTTTTTATAGCGTTTTTTCTAAATGGTTATACATTATTTTTTGGAGAGGTTATACATTATTTTTTTCTGCTGTGTGTTAAGCAGGGATGCTGTTCTCAACCGGAAGCTTTCAATATAGCCGTCCAATTTTGTGTTGTGTCCTGGTGCAGGTGTGAAGATTGTGTTCTTTTTGCTTCCATTGTAGTCCTCCATAGTGCTGGTGTATTCTTTGTCATAAAATTTTTTATTTGAGGCGCAATATCCTGAAGAATTCTTCTAAGTCTGAGCACAGTTGTATGTTGTACAGGGAGAAGAAAAACATATTGTGTATCCCACTAGTAGTCAACTATAACCCTGGAATACAAAAAAATCATAAAAGACTTACAGCCACAAAGCTCTCTGCAAACTATGTCAACACATTTGTGAAAGCAGCACAACTAATCACAAGAGTAAATCATATAACATTAAAGGGGCGTATTCATGTATATCTGCAAATGTGGTATACATGATACATTGTACTGCATGTGAAGTATAATGTTATATTGGAGAAACAAGCCAAAAACGGCACCTTTAGATAAACTTAGACAGACATTTAATCCAAAACCTCAAAATCAAGATTCTCAGAGGCAACTTCAAAAACACCATGGGAAGAAAAACCTTTGAAATAAAAATGATAATGCACTTCAACTTGCTAAATTCTGGACTAAATGTGGACTCTGATTTCTTAACCCATTATCAAATTTTTTTGTAATGTACTTTCATATACTATATATATTGTCGCCAGAGACCCTGGATTGCCTATGTGGAGCTGAGGCTCTTGTTGTTTTTACTTGTTGCCAATAAAGAATAGCTTTTACACTACTAACGTTACCCTGGCTGCTTGCTTCTTCCTGTACCTCTGTGAAGCCCGGAAGTTTTGGAAACTGTACTTTCATATACTGTAGTCAATTACATTGTATATTCCACACTCTCTATGCATAGGTATGCAGGTAAGCCTATGTCCACACTTTTGTCATTATTATTATTCCCCTATTTTTTTTTTCTTTCCTTTCTCCTTTTTTGACTATCTTATATTCCCCTGTATACCTAATTCCACGGGGTCGATCCGATATAAATCGTCGCCCGCAAAAGCCGGCGACGCCAATATTTGCGCGGGTTTGGTATCACATATACGGCGTAACCTAGAAGTTACGCCCGTATATTTCTGCCGTCGCCCGTAGTTTTTTGGGCCATAGGCAGGTATACCAAACCCGCGCAGTTTGGTATCCAATATGCAGCGTAAGGACTTACGTGGCGAAAATGGAGAAAACTTACTCCATTTTCACCTTGCCACAAAAAGCAGCCGTAAGAAGCCTTACGCTGACTATTGGAGCCCCGTAACTTCCTAAACTGGCTGCTAAAATAAACCTAACACCTAACGCATGCGCAATGTCTATCTCCCTGTCAACCGCGATCTGCTAAAATAAACCTAACACCTAACGCATGCGCAATGTCTATCTACCTGTCAATCGCGATCCCCCCCCCCCCCCGAAATCCCTAATAAAGTTATTAACCCCTAAACCGCCGCTCCCGGACCCCGCCGCCATCTACATAAACTAACCCCCTACTGTGAGCCCCTAAAACCGCCGCCATCTACCTTATCTATCCCCTAATCTGACCCCTTACACCGCCGCCACCTATATAAAAATTATTAACCCCTAATCTAATCCCCCTATACCGCCGCCAGCTATATTAATATTATTAACCCCTAATGTAAGCCACTTACACCGCCGCCATCTCTATTAAAATGATTAATCCCTTATTTAATCTACCTACCCCGTCGCCAGCTATATTATCTATATTAACCCTAAGTATATTATAGTTAATATAGGTATTACATTATATATATTAACTATATTAACCATAATTATATTAGGGTTAATATAGTTAATATAGTTACTATAGTATTTATATTAACTATATTAACTCTATCTAACCCTAACACCCCTAACTAAATTTATATTAAATTAATCTAATTCATTTATAAACTAAAATATTCCTATTTAAATCTAAATAATTACCTATAAAATAAACCCTAAGATAGCTACAATATAATTAATAATTACATTGTAGCTATGTTAGGGTTAATATTTATTTTACAGGTAAATTGTTAATTATTTTAACTAGGTATAATAGCTATTAAATAGGTATTACCTATTTAATAGCTACCTAGTTAAAATAATTACCCAATTACCTGTAAAATAAATCCTAACCTAAGTTACAAATACACCTACACTATCAATAAATTAAATAAACTACAAACATCTATCTAAAAATACAATTAAATTAACTAAACTAAATTACAAAAAAAAACAAACACTAAATTACAAAAAATAAAAAAAAGATTACAAGATTTTTAAGCTAATTACACCTATTCTAAGCCCCCTAATAAAATAATAAACCCCCAAAATAAAAAAAATTCCCTGCCCTATTCTAAATTAAACAAATTTCAAAGCTCTTTACCTTACCAGCCCTTAAAAGGGCCTTTTGTGGGGCATGCCCCAAATAATTCAGCTCTTTTGCATACAACAAATACAATCCCCCCCCCATTACAACCCACCACCCACATACCCCTATTCTAAAACCACCCAAACCCCCCTTAAAAAAGCCTAACACTACCCCCCTGAAGATCTCCCTACCTTGTCTTCACCACACCGGGCCGAACTCCTGATCCGATCCGGGCGATGTCTTCCTCCAAGCGGCAAAGAAGAATTCTTCCTCCGGCGACGTCTTCCTCCAAGCGGCAAAGAAGAATTCTTCCTCCGGCGACGTCTTCCTCCAAGCGGCAAAGAAGAATTCTTCCTCCGGCGACGTCTTCCTCCAAGCGGCAGCAAAGTCTTCATTCTTCCGGCGGCATCTTCAATCTTCTTTCTTCGCTCCGCCGCCACGGAGCATCCATCCCGGCCAACTGCTGTACTACGAATGAGGTACCTTTAAATGACGTCATCCAAGATGGCGTCCGCCGAATTCCGATTGGCTGATAGGAATGCGAGCTCAATCTGAATAGAATGCGAGCTCAATAGAATGCAAGCTCAATCTGATTGGCTGTTCGGATCAGCCAATCGGATTGAACTTGAATCTGATTGGCTGATTCAATCAGCCAATCAGATTTTTCTAACTTAATTCCGATTGGCTGATAGAATCCTATCAGCCAATCGGAATTCGGCGGACGCCATCTTGGATGACGTCATTTAAAGGTACCTCATTCGTAGTACAGCAGTCGGCCGGGATGGATGCTCCGCGGCGGCGGAGCGAAGAAAGAAGATTGAAGATGCCACCGGAAGAATGAAGACTTTGCTGCCGCTTGGAGGAAGACGTCGCCGGAGGAAGAATTCTTCTTTGCCGCTTGGAGGAAGACATCGCCGGAGGAAGAATTCTTCTTTGCCGCTTGGAGGAAGACATCGCCCGGATCGGATCAGGAGTTCGGCCCGGGGGGGTGAAGACAAGGTAGGGAGATCTTCAGGGGGGTAGTGTTAGGCTTTTTTAAGGGGGGGTTTGGGTGGTTTTAGAATAGGGGTATGTGGGTGGTGGGTTGTAATGGGGGGGGGGATTGTATTTGTTGTATGCAAAATAGCTGAATTCTTTGGGGTATGCCCCACAAAAGGCCCTTTTAAGGGCTGGTAAGGTAAAGAGCTTTGAAATTTGTTTAATTTAGAATAGGGCAGGGAATTTTTTTTATTTTGGGGGTTTATTATTTTATTAGGGGGCTTAGAATAGGTGTAATTAGCTTAAAAATCTTTTAATCTTTTTTTTATTTTTTGTAATTTAGTGTTTGTTTTTTTTTGTAATTTAGTTTAGTTAATTTAATTGTATTTTTAGATAGATGTTTGTAGTTTATTAAATTTATTGATAGTGTAGGTGTATTTGTAACTTAGGTTAGGATTTATTTTACAGGTAATTGGGGCAATTATTTTAACTAGGTAGATATTAAATAGTTAATAACTATTTAATATCTATTATACCTAGTTAAAATAATTAACAATTTACCTGTAAAATAAATATTAACCCTAACATAGCTATAATGTAATTATTAATTATATTGTAGCTATCTTAGGGTTTATTTTATAGGTAAGTATTTAGATTTAAATAGGAATATTTTAGTTTATAAATGAATTAGATTAATTTAATATAAATTTAGTTAGGGGTGTTAGGGTTAGATAGAGTTAATATAGTTAATATAAATACTATAGTAACTATATTAACTATATTAACCCTAATATAATTATGGTTAATATAGTTAATATATATAATGTAATACCTATATTAACTATAATATACTTAGGGTTAATATAGATAATATAGATGGCGGCGGGGTAGGTAGATTAAATTAGGGGTTAATCATTTTAATATAGATGGCGGCGGTGTTAGGGGCTCACTTTAGGGGGTTATAGATATAATATAGCTGGCGGCGGGGTACGGGAGCGGCGGTTTAGGGGTTAATAACTTTATTAGGTTGAGGCGGGGTACGGGAGCGGCGGTTTAGGGGTTAATAGCTTTTTTATTGTTAGGATAGTGAGGGGGGATAGCGGATAGAGGGTTAGACGTGTCGGGCTATGTTAGGGAGGCGTGTTAGACAGTGCGGGCTATGTTAGGGAGGCGTGTTAGACAGTGCGGGTGTTTTAGACTTTAGTCAGGTTTTAGAGGCGCCGGCAGATTCTAACGTGGCGCAAGTCACTGGCGACGCCAGAAATTTGTACTTGCGCAGATTTCTGGACATCGCTGGTTTGTCAGACTTACGGCACGTTAGCATCTGACGGCGACATATATGGGATAGCTCGAGTTGCGAGCTGAAACTGCGGGCGACGCCGGTTCCCTCGCTTGCGCCGCAAAACTGCGATCTATATCGGA
>NC_069505.1:187168107-187280607 GCF_027579735.1 Bombina bombina
GGTGGCGGCGGTGTAAGGGGCTCACATTAGGGGGTAGATAATGTAGATTGTGGCGGTGTAAGGGGTTCACATTAGGGGGTAGATAATGTAGATGGCGGCGGTGTAAGGGGCTCACATTAGGGGGTAGGTAATGTAGATGGCGGCGGTGTAGGGGCTCACATTAGGGGGTAGATAATGTAGATGGCGGCGGTGTAAGCGGCTCACATTAGGGGGTAGGTAATGTAGATGGCAGCGGTGTAGGGGCTCACATTAGGGGGTTATACATTTAATGTAGGTGGTGGGGGGCCGGGAGCGGCGGTTTAGGGGTTTAATACTTTATTAGGGATTGCGGCGGGGGATCGCGGTTGACAGGTAGATAGACATTGCGCATGCGTTAGGTTTTATTTAGCAGCTAGTTTAGGGAGTTACGGGGCTCCAATAGACAGTGCAAGGCTTACTATGCCTGCAATTTGTGGCGAGGTGAAAATGGAGTAGAATTTCTCCATTTTCGCCATGTAAGTCCTTACGCTGTATATTGGATACCAAACTGCGCTGGTTTGGTATACCTGTCTATGGGCCAAAAAACTGCTGCTGAAGGCAGAAATATACGAGCGTAACTTCTAGGTTACGCCGTATATGTGATACCAAACCAGCGCAAAATTTGGCGTTGCCAGCTTTTGCGGGCGACGCTGCATATCGGATCAGGCCCACACTTGGTTAACTGGCATCAGTGAATCTCCTGCCGATTACACATTAGATTAAATAATACAATATTGTGTGTAATTTACATTGGGTGTTTTAGGGCGAAGTGGAATGGGCGGAGCTAAGGAAACAATCAGTAGCTATGGTCTATACTCCTGTAACCTGCATACTTAATTACTACAAAGTGTCCCTAATTTTTTTTTCTCTAAATGTTAGCAACTATGACCACATATCAATGATGTAGACTTGATTCGATTGACTCTGACTCGTCATTTTAATGACTCAACTTGCAATAAATGAAACACTCACTTGACTCGTGACTTGTATATGTTTGCGACCAACTTGCATCTTGTAGAAAAAAATTGTTTTTCTAAAATGCAATCTTGATAAATTTGATTAACAACACAGCTTTGTTTTAAAAAGCCTTTTTGAACTTGCCTATGATAATTTAATTACCCCCACTAACTTTGTGTACGTCTTCTTGTATTTTTAGTTATTAACTCCCCACACACCCCCCACCACCCCCTCCTTTATTTTTTAAAGCTGGCTCCCTGACTTGAGAGTCTTGACTTGAACGTATCTTGCAAGGACTTGAGACTTGGGGGTAGATTTATTAAGAGGCAGGCGGACATGATTCACTGTAGCGAATCATGTCTGCTTGACCTCGCTAAATGCCGACAACATACGCTGTCTACATTTAACATTGCACAAGCATTTCTGGTGAAAATCTTGTGCAATGCCACCCTCTGCTCACTGGTGCCCCAACTGGACGCTAGCAGGGGCTGTCAATAATCCAAATCGTATTGGATAAGGATTATTTCAGTTCGCCACCACGACCGGTGCTTCTTAAATTCCGTTTCAGGCGGACCTGAAATGATAGGACCGCTGTTTATTAAATGGACCCCTTGGAGTAAAAGACTTGAATACATCACTGCCACATATAGACTCATATGATATATATATATATATATATATATATATATATATATATCATACAGATACATATATAAGGCAAGATAACCCAATATTTTCTAAATATAAAATAAAATACCTTTAGGTGCATTAATCACGAGTTTTCAGCAGATATAGTAAAAATCAGATCTGTGTAAAGTAAATGCAATTAGGAAGTGTTTTGCCTTCGCCCTGATTACATGAATTCAGTGAAAATGCTTGAAAATCTGATTTTCTGCTAAACGCAGGTTACTGAACTGCTAACCACATGTGGATGTGCTCAGTATAATTTATTGTTTCTGTACTTTGTACCGTGCTGGGTTTTCAGCAGTTTATTATCAACCATAACTTTCTTTTACTGTCTACAGATATCTTCTGCATCTGCAAGAAAATATACACATTCCCTCCAGATCCCTAGCTCATTATATAAATGGTGAATAGAGCCAGTTTCTGTGCTTTGTGACCTCTTTAAAATCAATATCGCAGTAGCCATAATCATACTTTGTAATTTGTTTGCTTTATTAAATTGATTTTCTAATGTAGACAGGAAATCCTCTCATTAGTTTTATCAGGTTATCTTAGCTATAGTGTCGCTCTCTAACTATTGGGTTCTTCACAATCTATCGCTTAATAACTATTGGCAAATGGCTGTAGATGAACTGCCTGATGGTTAGGTGAAAAGTGTCCTATACTTAAAGGGACGGTCTACTCTAAAAATTTTATTGTTTAAAAAGATAGATGACACCTTTACTACCCATTACTAGTGATGTCACGAATAGTTCGCCGGCGAATAGTTCCCAGCGAACATAGCATGTTCGTGTTCGCCGCGAACATATGCGATGTTCGGTCCGCCTCTATTCCTCATCATTGAGTAAACTTTGACCCTGTACCTCACAGTCAGAAGACAAATTACAGCGAATCAGCAGCAGACCCTCCCTCCCAGACCCTCCCACCTCCTGGACAGCATCCATTTTAGATTCATTCGGAAGCTGCATTCTTAGTGAGAGGAGGGACAGTGTAGCTGCTGCTGATTTAATAGGGAAATCGATAGCTAGGCTAGTGTATTCAGTTGTCCACTACAGTCCTGAAGGACTCATCTGATCTCTGCTGTAAGGACAGCACCCCAAAAAGCCCTTTTTAGGGCTAGAACATCAGTCTGCTTTTTTTTTTTTCCCTGTGTAATCTAATTGCAGTTGCCTGCCTGCCAGTGTGTGTGTCAGGCTCACAGCGTATACTGTGCCCACTTGCCCAGTGCCACCACTCATATCTGGTGTAACAGTAGTGTACATTTAAAAAAAAAAAACTTTTTTGACTGTGAAATAATAGCAGACAGCTGCCAGTACCCAAGATGGCCGCCAATAAGGCAGATGGGGAGGGTTAGAGAGCTGTTTTGGGGGGGATCAGGTAGGTTGGGGGCTAAGGGGGGATGCTACACCACAGCATATGTAAATATGCTAAAAAAAAATTTTAAAAATGTAAATACCTTTTATTTTAGTACTGGCAGGCTTTCTGCCAGTACTTAAGATGGCGGGGACAATTGTGGGGTGGTGGAGGGAAGGGAGCTGTTTGGGAGGGATCAGGGGGTCTGATGTGTCAGGTGGGACGCTGATCTGTACACTAAAGCTAAAATTAACCCTGCAAGCTCCCTACAAACTACCTAATTAACCCCTTCACCGCTAGCCATAATACACGTGTGATGCGCAGCAGCATTTAGCAGCCTTCTAATTACCAGAAAGCAACGCCAAAGTCATATATGTCTGCTATTTCTGAACAAAGGGGATCCCAGAGAAGTATTTACCACCATTTGTGCCATAATTGCACAAGTTGTTTGTAAATAATTTCAGTGAGAAACCTAAAATTGCGAGAAAATTTAAGTTTTTTTTTAAATTTGATCGCATTTGGCGGTGAATTGGTGGCATGAAATATACCAAAATGGGCCTAGATCAATACTTTGGGTTGTCTACTACACTACACTTAAACTAAAATTAACTCTACAAGCTCCCTACATGCTCCCTAATTAACCCCTTCACTGCTGGGCATAAAACACGTGTGGTGCGCAGTGGCATTTAGCAGCCTTCTAATTACCAAAAAGCAACGCCAAAGCCATATAAGTCTGCTATTTCTGAACAAAGGGGATCCCAGAGAAGCATTTACAAGCATTTATGCCATAATTGCATAAGTTGTTTGTAAATAATTTCTGTGAGAAACCTAAAGTTTGTGAAAAAGTGAATAATTTTTTTTTTATTTGATCGCATTTGGTGGTGAAATGGTGGCATTAAATATACCAAAAAGGGGCCTAGATCAATACTTTGGGTTGTCTACTACACTACACGTAAGCTAAAATTAACTCTACAAGCTGCCTACATGCTCCCTAATTAACCCCTTCACTGCTGGGCATAAAACACGTGTGGTGCGCAGTGGCATTTAGCAGCCTTCTAATTACCAAAAAGCAACGCCAAAGCCATATAAGTCTGCTATAATGGCATGTCTGGCACACAGTGTTGGGGCAAGGGTCCATCTGACCACTGATACCTGGTCTGCAAAGCATGGTCAGGGCAGGTATATCACCTACACTGCGCACTGTGAAGCGGGCGTAACCCTTATACTACCTGATCTATACAACATCATACCTGATGTTTTAAAGCATGTTATTCCAAACAATTTAGGAATGTTAGGTGATTTATGCCCTTTATGGATTAAAACCAGACTCTGCATCAACTATGTAATTTTCCATGGGAGTTTTGCCATGGATACCCCTCCGGCATGCCACAGTCCAGGTGTTAGTCCCCTTGAAACAACTTTTCCATCACTATTGTGGCCAGAAAGAGTCCCTGTGGGTTTTAAAATTCACCTGCCTATTGAAGTCTATGGCGGTTCGCCCGGTTCGTGAACTTTTGCCGAAGTTCGCGTTCGCGAACCCAAAATGTTATGTTCGCGACATCACAACCTATTACCCTTTGCACAGCTAACATTATTATATTAATATACTTTATAACCTTTAAAACTCTAAATCTCTGCCTGTTTCTAAGCCTCTGCAGGCCGCCTCTTATCTCAGTGCATTTTGACAGTTTTTCACTGCAAGGCCATGCTAGTTCATATGTGTCATATAGATAACACTGTGCTTACTCCTGTGGAGTTACGAATGAGTCAGCACTGATTGGCTAAAATGAATGTCTGTCAAAAGAACTGAAATAATGGGGCAGTCTGTAAAGACTTAGATACAGGTAATCACATGGGTAAAAAGTCTATTAATATAACTGTGTTGGTTATGGAAAACTGGGGAATCTATACTATAATTGCGTTTGTAACGCGTTTGTGTCGCCAGTAGTGTACGCATCCTCAAACGAATGTTGGCTGTGCGCGCAGCCAAAAGAATTTACTGCATCCAGGTGGATTCTGAAAATGGCAGGTTCACCACCCTGCCATTTTCAGAATCTACCGGGATGCAGCAAAGGCAAACGGAGCATTGCAAAAAAAAAAAAAAAAAAACACCTACCTGCCCGCAATAAGTATTAAAAAAAAAAAACTAACCGTCCGCCCGCAATTAGTATTAAAAAAAAAACCTAACCGCCCGCAATAAGTATTAAAAACAAAAAACACCTGCCTAATAAAATTATTAACCCCTAAATCAGCCAACCCAACATAGCAAACTACCTAATACATCTTTTAACCCCTAAACCGCCATTAACCCACATCGCTAATTAACCTAATAAATCTATTAACCCCTAAACCGCCAAACCCCACAACACGAATAACAAATCACTAAGCCCCCTAACACCCCCTATTACATAAATTAAAATAATCCTAAATCACAATAAAAATAAAAAACCTAACATTACTTTAAAAATAAAGAAAACTAAATTTAAACTAATCTAAAATTACAGAAAATAAAAAAAGTCTAACATTACACAAAATAATAAACCACACTATTCAAAATAAAAAAATTAAACCTAATCCCTATGAAAATAAAAAAGTCCCCCAAAAATACCCCCCCCCTAATCTAAGAATAAGCTACCAATAGCCCTTAAAAGGGCTTTTTGTAAGAAATTGCCCTAAAGAAACCATCTCTTTTACATTAAAAATAAACCAAGTCCCCCTAACAGAAAAACCCTCCACCCACCAAACCCCCCAAAATAAAAAACTTAACACTAAAAAAACCTAAACTACCCATTGCCCCTAAAGGGGCATTTGTATGGGCATTGTCCTTAAAAGGGCATTTAACTCTTTTACTGCCTTTAAAAGGGCATTCAGCTCTTTTTCAATTGCCCAAATCCCTAATTTAAAAAAAAAATAACCCCCCCCCCGAGAAATATACCTAACACTAAGCCCGAAATAGGTACGCACGGTTCCTGAAGTCCGGCGGAGAAGGTCTTCTTCCAGATGGGTCCATCATCTTCTATATTCATGCACAGCGAAGGCGGTGCGGATGTGTGGAGCGGTCTTCCCAGATGTGGCGATCCTCGGCGGCGTGGAGGCTCCTCTTCATGCGATAGTCCGCCGCACACTGAAGATTGAATGCAAGTTACCCCATATTTATTGTGGTATCTTGCATTCCTATTGGCTAATATTTTAAAATCAGCCAATAGGATGAGAGATAATTAAATTTTATTGGCTGATTTGAACAGCCAATAAGATTTCAGTAGCTCTAATCCTATTGGTTGATTTCAAAATTTCAGCCAATAGGAATGCAAGGTACCCCAAATTGATTGGGGTACCTTGCATTCAATCTTCAGTCTATGATGGACATCGGATGAAGTGGAGCCTCCAAGGAAAGCCTCTGCCGCCGATGACCGCCACTGATAACCGCCACTGATGATTGCCGCTGAGGATCCAGGCATCAGGAACACAGCTCTGCACCTCCGCTCTGCCCCGCCTTCACTCCGGTTGAAGATAGAAGATAATGGATCCGTCTGGAAGAAGACCTTCTCCAACAGACTTCAGGAACCATGAGTACCTATTTGGGGCTTAGTGTTAGCTTTTTTGTGTTTTTGTTTTTAAGATTAGGGATTTGAGCAATTGAAAAAGAGCCGATTGCCCTTTTAAGGGCAATAAAAGAGCTAAATGCCCTTTTAATGGCAATGCCCATACAAATACCCCTTTAGGGGCAATGGGTAGTTTAAATTTTTTTTAAAGGTAAAAGAGCTGTTTAACTTAGGGCAATGCCCTACAAAAGGCACTTTAAGAGCTATTGGTAGTTTAGTATTAGATTAGGGGGTGTTTTTATTTTGGGGGGATTTTTTTATTTTTATAGGGGTATTAGTTTAGGTTTAAATTTTTTATTTTGGATACCTTTGTTTATTTTTTCTGTAATTTTAGTTTTTTTGTTGTTGTAACTTTAGCTTGGGAGGTTGCAGTTTTTAAACATAGACTGTCCTCTGGGCAGGCTTATCGTCTAGTGGGTAATAAATTGATTATCTTTTAAAACAATAAATAAAAAAAACATATGCCCATTATACTGATAATCCCTTAGAGACATATGTAAATCTCTATGGTTTTGAAGCACAAGAGGTTAATTCCACATGTCACCTATCAGTGTCACTACATACTATTAAAATGTATTAATTACCATACAAACAGTTTAACCTGTGGTGTTATTTCTAAACCAAAAGAAACCCAACATTTTATTGTTGTAGTCAATTGTTTGCATTTTGATTGTTTTTTTAATTATGGAATTGTGAGATAACTGTGTAGGCTGTTATGCTGTGTTATTTTTCAGGAGGTAATAATGTTGAGCTTCTGGGGTATTAACAGTGGAACATGTAGGATTGTGATCACTACAGAAATGAGCTGACAATACCAGCTGGAGTTCTAAAATGGCAGAAACGACTCCACTCTAAAAGAGTCTAGATGCAGTGATTAAAAATCCACAATTCAGGGGGGGCAGAGCCAGCTATCTATGGAGCGGTCGTATGTTTGAGCTGCTCCTCATCTGCAGGCAACAAATCTGGCTTAATTTCATCAAAATATGAGAGATAACTGACCATTTACTTATACTCATTGTGCTCCTAAATAGAACCGGGTAAAACTTTTCCAGCTCATTTCTGGATCCTGATCTGTCCTTACGCTGTCTGTGAAGTTTGGCATGCACCATCTTGAAACAATAGCACAGCGCTTTGAAATACTCCTGCAGACCATGTCACAACACTGAAAGACACTCTCCTGGCATAAACAAAACCCTCATATCCCGCAATGGAGGCTCGAGATTTTCATACCGCACTTAGAGCTCTCTTATACGAGTTTGAGTTTAAAATGCAAGACAACTGAGAATCTTAGTCGACTCCTGAAGCCACGTGGCAGTATAGAAGGAGATTACATATCAGCACGTCTATACCTGGAGGAGCAACGGGATTACATACCCACGAGTACTACCCAGCCCTTCTTAACTCTACCATGAAAAACTCAGAGACCCAAAGAACTTGGCACACCCGGCTCTGACTTACCAAATGATCCCGGTCTCTTTCGCAGTGAGTGACTTTTTTGCTGAGCACCCTTTTGATG
This sequence comes from Bombina bombina, assembly GCF_027579735.1. Lineage (NCBI taxonomy): Eukaryota > Metazoa > Chordata > Amphibia > Anura > Bombinatoridae > Bombina > Bombina bombina. Next base: position 187,176,238 of record NC_069505.1, read on the forward strand.
CAGCTGAGAAGATCCCTTCGACACGATGGCTCTCTGACTCTGTAATGGCGATCAATATGGGCTTAAGCTACTTACGGACTGTAGATGATCTGGTCTGGCTTCCGAGCACAAAGTGGGGAGATGCGGCCGACTCTTTAAAGGGACAGCTTTAGTCAAGAGCAGTCGGAACAACAGGTTTGTAAGATTGTCAGGCTGGGCAGCCTACAGTGCACAGAGATTAACCACAACCAAATGCAACTGAAACGGCTTGAATTGAGCCTCCGGCTTTCCGAGGATGCATGCTTTGCTCCTGGAGATCCATATAAAAATCCACCAATTGTCTATCCCAGCAGAGGTGTAATTTGGAACATCTTCATTCATGTTAGATTAGGTGTGGGGTAATTAGTATAGCTACCTAATGGAGGACAGCCATTTAGAAAACCTATATCCCATGGCCAATATCTCCCACAGGAACTTTTTGCATAACTTATTTAACTGACATATCCTATACGATACAGTTTTTTCACAGTTTCTTTTGTAGACTCAGCGTTAATGAGGACTCAGGAGTCTGAAATAACTTGTTGGTAATATGTTGCGAGATGTTATGTGTTTAGATCTCGGTTAATTTATCCTATTATATTAATGTTTATATTTCTCCTCCTGAGGATAGGGATATGAGCTTTATAATTGCATGCATTGTTAGGCCCTGGTTTATATTGCATCTAACATTCAGTGTTTAATACCTCTCAATTAAGACATGTTTAATTTTTATTTTACATATAAGACAGATAATTTACCAATGCATGGTTTATATACCACATTGGAGCACTAGGATCACTATACAGCGTAGAAATTTATTTTCTTATGTTTTCATACTCGCATAGTCAAAGTCCATAGGCCTCACAACACATTAGGACTTTATGTTTTGTTTGTTGCACGATACCTCATAAGCCATGGCATATGCCAATAACTAGCCATTTATATCTGAGGCAATAATTACTATTCTAGCCAATACAGCATCTGCATCATCTCATTATAGAGTAACAGCAGCCTCTCTCCAGATCCTAAGAAGTCTATGGTGAATTTATTGTGTGCAGTTTTGCCCTATATGCTATGCTACATGCTATTATGTGTTGCTTGTCTGCATACACCAATATTAATGCAAGGTTTTAAAATTACGCCTTATGCACGCTTAGTGTATATCAGAGCGCATTTTCTTGTTCGCGTGTAATGTGTCATGTACCAGTTGTACCTTCTACCTAAATTCATAGTATATACAGTCAGTTTGTTAACAGAAGGTAGGTTATCTATATAAATTGTTGTTGTATAATTATCTGTCGAATACCAATGTACCCTATTTCCCTTAGAGCCCTATTCCACACTCACGGCACTGCCACTCTTTATAACTTTATACCTCAGCAGCAGGGTTGCCTCCAGCGCATAGCGTATACAAAGTCACCATGGACTGAAGTTCTTCATTATAGTGACCCATGCCCGTTTTTGTGATGTAGTTTGAGTAGATAACTATATAGTATGTGCAGCCAATCTATACTCAGTTTGTTACATGTTCTTTTTACCACCGTTTTGAGGAGGTCTATTTAATATTCCATCGGATAGAGTTTTATCTTCTTCCCTTGTGTGTGTACTAAAGCATAGATCCTCTTTTTCCCCTAGCCGGCAGGGGAGGGAGGGGTGTTGCTGTGGACAGAGGCAATAATTGCTTGTTCTGGCTGCTTGTCTGTTTGATGCTATATAAACAATTCTTATTGTGCTGTGGCAGCATGTACAGAGAGGGCTTGGCTAACTAAACAATATATACTTTTACATGCATTTATGATCTAGAACTTGCATATCTGTAACTGTGACACAAATGGTGTGTTACATGAGATAATCCAAATATGTTAGAGTTCTTAATAAGTAGGAGTGCAGCGCTATTTTGCATCATTAGCATGAAGGTACATGTCTTGAAGTAGGGACAATGATTATTGTTATTTGCCCTAGGTGTACGTCCTCACATTTTACGTATAACGTACTGAGTCTGACATAATTAATACAAGAAGTGGCATAGCATTGATAAAGGACTCTTCCATACTAATAACTTAACTGTTATGACTTGATATTGCTCCTGTTTTACTAAGATAAGTGTAACTCCTCATTCCTCAATATTATGGTTAAAAAAATGATCCATCAAGGCGACTTGATTCACCGGGGAGTTAAGCTCAACAATATTATCCCCGCCCCCCCCCCCATACTTACAGCTGTGTTTATCCGCTGAACATCCGCTTTATCCTGAAACTGCTTATACTTCACTGTACATATATAATTTCTGTGGTTATTTTTTAAGCACTATTGTTTCCTATATCAGTTGGTTCACAAGTAACCATCAAATTAACCACTGTTAAATACTATCATTTATATGTTAAAAAAATGAGATTCTCAAATTGTCGATAACTTTGCGGTGTACCATTATCAACTGTCAATATATGAAACCTACTAGTTAATTATATATCCATTGAGGAGAGACAACTCTAGGGGTTCATGTACATTACTTCTTGTGTTATTTCCATGATGCCTAGGTACCAAGAATCTCAATAAAATATTATTTATTTAAATAAAAAAAAAAATCCACAATTCATGTGGATATCTCAAAATAAAACAGTTGTGGACTCTTGTGGAGTCGTTTCTGCCATTTTCCCACAGAGCATCACTCATTGCCTGAAGGACCTAATACACAGGACTTCCACCAAGAGGATAAGTTGATCGAGTGTAGTGCCAGGGGGAGAGTTATCTGGATGACTTTTAAGGGTCCAGGAGGCTGTTGTAGCACTTCTCAAGTGCCTGATATTCTGGGAGTATATTGGTATTTATGTGGCAGCGTGTCCTACCATATTGATTGTGCACTATTGTGGCAGCTTCTTCTCTTTTACATGTTACATCTGACCACACTTGGCTAACCAGCAAGTTTTGGAAGTAGTTGTTTGCTGCTTGCTTTGTTGATGAAGTAGGGGTAACCCTTGGACTGTTTTCACTTTCCAGCTGGATCCACGAATGACACGGTTCAATTTAATTCAATTTCTATCAATATATTTGCACTTGCATTGTGTTGTACACATTTTGCTTATATTGTGTATAGTTTTGTTTATCTTTTATCACTGCATTTATTAACAAGTATACAAGCATATATACACCTAAAAGGGATATGGTAAATTGCAAAGTGTTTGACTGGAAAGGGCTCCAGTGTGTGTGTGTCTGTCTGTGTATACCTATTGCCAACCTAGCCGAGATACATATTTATTTTGAGCTCAGTTAGCGACTGATCAAAAAAACGTATTTAGCGTGCCATTTGTAATCTGACCCATCGTGTCCCTTTAAGGAGAAAATATTTTCCCGTTTATAAAACTGTTACTTTACTATAGAGTTTAACCCTTATAAACCATTCAATAGATCAGAAATGTGCATTTGTGGGCTGGTGGTCACATACTGTATATAACCCAAGTTATATTGTGGGAACATTCATGAAGTATAGATTTTTGGAGGTTTCTGTAGAAGCAGATAAAAGCTAAATTACAATATTTTCATTGCTCTTATTAGCAAATTGTCAGATCCTCCAGCCACAGACAGTACATATATGTTGTACGTTTACATGTTAAAGCTATATATATATATATATATATATATATATATATATATATATATATATATATATATATATATATATATATATCAATCAAAGTGAAAAAACGTCACTCACTGGACTTTCATAAAACATACAAATTTATTCCAATCAAGTTAAAAAGGCATAACGTTTTGAGGTCCTTACAACCCCTTTGTCAAATGCCACATCATGGTTCACCAATGTGAACCTAAAAACATGTACCTACATTGACTCCAAACTGACATTATGTACCCATGATCAAACACGAGCTCCGCACACGCCGTCCCATAAAGATGACATCATCATACGCCGCCATCATTCAGGTACATGTGTTGAGAACAGTCGTCATGGTTACCGTACAACGAAACAACAAAATGACTGCGCATGCGCGCCTACTATGAACGGCGACCAAGCGGCTACATCCATTCTATCGTTACCATCCACCAACCCCATGTCATAAAACATGACGCTGTAAGTGGTGAAACTTAGTGACGGACTAGTCATCATGGTAACTATACACAATACGCCAACAGCGATCTGAAATATCGTATACAATGGAGTTACACAAGTTATATATTAAAAACAAACAAAACCCAAACAGTAATATCAATATAACCTAACCTGTCACGTATATATACTATCACTCTTAACCTATATCAGATGCTGAGATAATATATCCTCAGTATAATAGTGGATATATCCGGAGATAACCCCTGCTCAAAATTTTTGTTGTTAAAGTATCGAACATAGTAATAGTTGGTAAATCATTATATTTCATGATATACAATACAGAATTAATACCTATGTATTCATTGACATAATTTGTTTGATCAACTTATAGTTACCCAACTGCATTCTATTACCCAAAATCAGAGCCATATTTTGAGATAACATTTAATCAGACCTATACATTGGACATCTAAATTCTTCAGTCACAATCGAGGTATGGTAGAAACCAGTGAGATTCTACTAGATCGAACAATCATGTATAGTCCTGCTGGAAATTTTTTGAATAATTATACTTTAGCCATAGAAAGGACTGAAATCCATAACTCTGTTTAGTCCCTTGGGTATCACAGTGTCCAAGTCATGTATCCATCTTGTTTCTCGACAAAAGGAGTAAATTGCCCCTGTTACTACCGCGTACTAATGGTGGCACTAAGTTTCACCACTTACAGCATCATGTTTTATGACATGGGGTTGGTGGGTAGTAACAATAGAATGGATGTAGCCGCTTGGTCGCCGTACATTTTGTTGTTTCGTTGTATGGTAACCATGACGACCGTTTTCCCGTGTACCTGGATGTTGGCGGCATGTGATGACATCATCTATACAGGACGGCGTGTGCGGAGCTCGTGTTTGATCATGGGTATATAATGTCAGTTTGGAGTCAAAGTAGGTACATGTTTTTAGGTTCACATTGGTGAACCATGATGTGGCATTTGACAGAGTGGTTGTAAGGACCCAAAACGATATGCCTTTTTAAGTTGATTGGAATAAATTTGTATGTTTTATGAAAGTCCAGTGAGTGACATTTTTTTCACTTTGATATTCATTTATTTAGAACGTGCACCCTGGCAGCTGCGATTATTGAAGGTTTGTGCTTATCCTCTCTGGACATTATATATATATTGTATATGAAAGAGCAGAAGTTTAAGGGATATGAAACCCCAATTTTTTTTTTTCATAATTCAGATAGAGCAGCAATTTTAAGCAACTTTCTAATGTATCTTTATTTAAAACAGCATGAATGTAAGCTTAGGAGCCAGTCCATTTTTGGTTCAGCACCTGGGTAGCGCTACATTTAGCCACCAATCAGCAAGCGCTACCAAGGTGCTAAACCACAAATGGGCCGGCTCCCAATTGATAATAGGGGGTATATTTATCATACCCAGGGCAGATATGATTCGCTATAGCGAGTTAAGGAGCTGCAGTCTTAAGACCGCTGCTTCTTAACTCCTGTTTCTGGCGAGCCTGAAGGCTTGCGCAGAAACAGTTACATTGGGGCTGATACGGGGGTTGGTAAATCAGCCCCTAGGAGTAAATTAGAAAGTTCATTAAAATTGTTGCTCTATCTAATTCATAAAAGAAAAAAAAAATGGGTTTCATATTCCTTTAAACATGCTAAAATTTTTGTATGAAAATATTAAGAAAAACATAATTTATGTAAGAACTTACCTGATAAATTAATTTCTTTCATATTGGCAAGAGTCCATGAGCTAGTGACGTATGGGATATACATTCCTACCAGGAAGGGCAAGTTTCCCAAACCTCAAAATGCCTATAAATATACCCCTCGCCACACCCACAATTCAGTTTAACGAATAGCCAAGTAGTGGGGTGATAAAGAAAGGAGCAAAAAGCATCAACAAAGGAATTTGAAACAAAGGAATATGAAACAAATGAATTTATCAGGTAAGTTCTTACATAAATTATGTTTTCTTTCATTTAATTGGCAAGAGTCCATGAGCTAGTGACATATGGGATAGCAATACCCAAGATGTGGAACTCCACGCAAGAGTCACTAGAGAGAGGGATTTAAAAAAAAAAAGCCATTTTTTTCTAAAAAAAATTAATCCACAACCCAAAATAAGTTTATTCTCATGAATGAAAAGAAAAAAACTTAAAATATAAGCAGAAGAATCAAACTGAAACAGCTGCCTGAAAAACTTTTCTATCAAAAACTGTTTCCGAAGAAACGAATACATCAAAACAGTAGAATTTAGTAAATGTATGCAAATAAGACCAAGTTACTGCTTTGCAAATCTAATCAACTGAAGCTTCATTCTTAAAAGCCCACGAAGTGGAGACTGATTTAGTAGAATGAGCTGTAATTCTCTGAGGCCGGGCTTGACCCGACTCCAAATAAGCTTGATGAATCAAAAGCTTTAGCCATAATGCCAAGGAAACGGCAGAAGCCTTCTGACCTTTATTAGAACCAGAAAAGACAACAAATAGACTAGAAGTCTTCCTGAAATCTTTAGTAGTTTCAACATAATATTTAAAAGCTCTTACCACATCCAAATATTGTCAGAGAAATAGGTATAGTGGGCGCATAAAGCGGGCGGTTTATGTGGATATGTATATATTAATCTCTCAAGGTATTAACAAAAATAAGTGTTAACAAATTTGAAATGACTCTAAATAACTTTAAAACCGTATATATTTTCAAATACTTTATTACACACTCCAACCTGATAAAAAGTACACAAATTTATAAATAATAATCACTCATTCCCAACTATAGTTGTTCAAACAATCATTCATACTACCACAAAAAGCAATAATGTATTTTGGCATAAAAAGCAATAATGTATTTGGACATAAAACTAAAAATAAGAAACAAAGTCCTCAGAAAATAGCTTTTTAAATTATCCCCTTTGCTGAAGTGGAAAAGCTTCGATACAAATCTGTGTATCTAAAATGGCTTAATGCTGGATTTTCTCTAAAAGGTGACCTGTTACAGCAGGGTTTATAAGAAGTGAATTGTCTCTCCAAACGAAAGTTCCCAAATCAAAATATCTATCAGCCGTCGGTATTTATCACCGGCGCTGTTTGAAGTTCACAGTATATACTCAGGCACCGGGCGGTATTCCTCACCTTTCTAAACACCCCGTTTGTCTATTTATATCAATGGGGCTGTCCCGCCTCCTTACCGTGTCAGATGTTCAAATTGTCAGCCATCCTGCTGAATCCGTCCGCTTACTGCGGCTTTCAGTGTCCGTATCTCCTATTATCCGGAACCTCCAGGTAATTTAGACTTGCGCAAGCCTTTTGACAGTCCAGAGAACCTCCGAATTTACCTCCGCTCTTTAGTACTACCAGGGTACGCGGGATTAGCTGTTCTCCTCGGTCCCAATTCATGGGGCACTTTGATAGCAAAAGAAGCAGGTCTGTGTTTGCAGGGTGAATCCTCTACGCGTTCTCTGGACTGTCAAAAGGCTTGCGCAAGTCTAAATTACCTGGAGGTTCCGGATAATAGGAGATACTGAGACTGAAAGCCGCAGTAAGTGGACGGATTCAGCAGGACGGCTGACAATTTGAACATCTGACACGGTAAGGAGGCGGGACAGCCCCTTTGATATAAACAGACAAACGGGGTGTTTAGAAAGGTGAGGAATACCGCCCGGTGTCTGAGTATATACTGTGAACTTCAAACAGCGCCGGTGATAAATACCGACGGCTGATAAATATTTTGATTTGGGAACTTTCGTTTGGAGAGACAATTCACTTCTTATAAACCCTGCTGTAACAGGTCACCTTTTAGAGAAAATCCAGCATTAAGCCATTTTAGATACACAGATTTGTATCAAAGCTTTTCCACTTCGGCAAAGGGGATAATTTAAAAAGCTATTTGCTGAGGACTTTGTTTCTTATTTTTAGTTTTATGTCAAAATACATTATTGCTTTTTATGCCAAAATACATTATTGCTTTTTGTGGTAGTATGAATGATTGTTTGAACAACTATAGTTGGGAATGAGTGATTATTATTTATAAATTTGTGTACTTTTTATCAGGTTGGAGTGTGTAATAAAGTATTTGAAAATATATACGGTTTTAAAGTTATTTAGAGTCATTTCAAATTTGTTAACACTTATTTTTGTTAATACCTTGAGAGATTAATATATACATATCCACATAAACCGCCCGCTTTATGCGCCCACTATACCTATTTCTCTGACAATATTTGTAATTGTATGCTACCCAGGAAAGGGCTAGTGTCCTTTAGTGAGGCTGTGGTAGTTAAGATTCAGAGCTTCACCTAACTGACTGTTTATAAACACATCCAAAGAATGTAAGGATCTCTCCAAAGAACTCTTAGGATTAGGAAACAGGGAAGAGACAACAATTTCTCTATTAATGTTGTTAGAATTCACAACCTTAGGGAAGAATTTAAATGGAAGTCTGCAAAACCGCCTTATCCTGACGAAAAATCAGAAAAGGAGATTCACAAGAAAGAGCAGATAATTCAGAAACTCTTCTAGCAGAAGAGATGGCCAAAAGGAACAACACTTTCCAAGAAAGTAGTTTAATGTCCAAAGAATGCATAGGCTCAAATGGAGGAGCCTGTAAAGCCTTCAAAACCAAATTAAGACTCCAAGGAGGAGAGATTGATTTAATGACAGGCTTGATACGAACCAAAGCATGTACTAGAAAACAGTGACTATCAGGAAGCTTAGCAATCTTTCTGTGAAATAAGACAGAAAGAGCAGAGATTTGTCCCTTCAAGGAACTTGCAGACAAACCCTTATCCAAACCATCCAGAAGAAACTGTAAAATTCTAGGAATTCTAAAAGAATGCCAGGAGAATTTATGAAAAGAACACCATGAAATATAAGTCTTCCAAACTTGATAATAAATCTTTCTAGAAACAGATTTATGAGCCTGTAACATAGTATTAATCACTGAGTCAGAGAAACCTCTATAACTAAGCACTAGGCGTTCAATTTCCATACCTTCAAATTTAATGATTTGAGATCCTGATGGAAAAACGGACCTTGAGACAGAAAGTCCGGCCTTAATGGAAGTGGCCAAGGTTGGCAACTGGACTTCTGAACAAGATCCGCATACCAAAACCTGTGAGGCCATGCTGGAGCTACCAGCAACACAAATGAATGTTCCAAGATGATTTTGGAGATCACTCATGGAAGAACTAGAGGCAGTAAAATATAAGCAGGTTGGTAACACCAAGGAAGTGTCAACGCATCCACTGCTTCCACCTGAAGATCCCTGGACAGGTACCTAGGAAGTTTCTTCTTTAGATGAGAAGCCATCAGATCTATTTCTGGAAGACCCCACATCTGAACAATCTGAGAAAACACATCTGGATGGAGGGACCACTCCCCCGGATGTAAAGTCTGACGGCTGATATAATCCGCTTCCCAATTGTCTACACCTGGGATATGTACCACAGAAATTAGACAAGAGCTGGATTCCGCCCAAGAAAGTATCCGAGATACTTCTTTCATAGCTAGGGGACTGTGAGTCCCACCCTGATGATTGACATATGCCACAGTTGTGATATTGTCTGTCTGAAAACAAATGAATGGTTCTCTCATCAATAGAGGACAAATCTGAAGAGCCCTGAAAATTGCACGGAGTTCCAAAATATTGATTGGTAATCTCGCCTCTTGAGATTTCCAAACCCCTTGTGCTGTCAGAGATCCCCAAACAGCTCCCCAACCTGAAAGACTCACATCTGTTGTGATCACAGTCCAGGTTGGACGAACAAAAGAGGCCCCTAGAACTATACAATGGTGATCTAACCACCAAGTCAGAGATAGTCGAACATTGGGATTTAAGGATATTAATTGTGATATCCTTGTATAATCCTTGCACCATTGATTCAGCATACAAAGCTGGAGAGGTCTCATATGAAAACGAGCAAAGGGGATCGTGTCCGATGCTGCATTCATGAGACCTAAAACTTCCATGCACATAGCTACTGAAGGGAATGATTGAGACTGAAGGTTCCGACAAGCTGAAACCAATTTTAATTGTCTCTTGTCTGTTAGAGACAGAGTCATGGACACTGAATCTATCTGGAAACCTAAAAAGGTGACCCTTGTCTGAGGAATCAAGGAACTTTTTGGTAAATTGATCCTCCAACCATGTCTTTGAAGAAACAACACTAGTTGATTTGTGTGAGATTCTGCAGAATGTAAAGACTGAGCTAGTACCAAGATATCGTCCAAATAAGGAAACACTGCAATACCCCGTTCTCTGATTACAGAAAGTAGGGCACCGAGAACCTTTGAAAAGATTCTTGGAGCTATCGCTAGGCCAAATGGAAGAGCAACAAATTGGTAATGCTTGTCTAGAAAAGAGAATCTCAGAAACTGATAATGATCTGGATGAATCGGAATATGAAGTTATGCATCCTGCAAGTCTATTGTGGACATATAATGCCCTTGCTGAACAAAAGGCAGAATAGTCCTTATAGTCACCATTTTGCAAGTTGGTACTCTTACATAACGATTCAAAATTTTTAGATCCAGAACTGGTCTGAATGAATTTTCTTTCTTTGGGACAATGAATAGATTTGAATAAAATCCCAGACCCTGTTCCTGAAGCGGAACTGGCATGATTACCCCTGAAAGCTCCAGGTCTGAAACACACTTCAGGAAAGCCTGAGCCTTTACTGGATTTGCTGGGATGCGTGAGAGAAAATATCTTCTCACAGGAGGACTTACTCTGAATCCTATTCGATACCCCTGAGAGACAATACTCAGAATCCATTGATATTGGACAGAATTTGTCCAAACATCCTTGAAAAATCTTAATCTGCCCCCTACCAGCTGAGCTGAAATGAGGGCCGCACCTTCATGCAGACTTGGGGGCTGGCTTTGGTTTCTTAAACAGCTTGGATTTATTCCAATTTGAAGAAGGTTTCCAATTGGAAACAGATTCCTTGGGGGAAGGATTAGGTTTCTGTTCCTCAATTTGTCGAAAGGAACGAAAAACGATTAGAAGCTTTAGATTTACCCTTAGGTCTTTTATCCTGAGGCAAAAAAAACTCCCTTCCCCCCAGTGACAGTGAAATAATCGAATCCAACTGAGAACCAAATAACTTATTACCTTGGAAAGAAAGAGATAGCAATTTAGACTTAGAAGTCATGTCAGTATTCCAAGATTTAAGCCACAAAGCTCTTCTAGCTAAAATAGCTAAAGACATAGATTTAACATCAATTTTGATGATATCAAAAATGGCATCACAAATAAAATGATTAGCATGTTGAAGCAAGCGAACAATGCTAGAGAAATCAAAATCCATTTCTTGTTGCGCTAAATTTTCCAACCAAAAAGTTGATGCAGCTGCAACATCAGCCAAAGAAATTGCAGGCCTGAGAAGATGACCAGAATATAAATAGGCTTTCCTTAGATGAGATTCAAGTTTCCTATATAAAGGATCTTTAAAAGAAGTACTATCTTCCATAGAAATAGTAGTAAGTTTAGCAAAAGTAGGGATAGCCCCATCAACTTTGGGGATCTTTTACCAAAACTCCAATTTAACTGCTGGCAAAGGATACAATTTTTTAAACCTTGAAGAAGGAATACAAGAAGTACCAGGCCTATTCCATTCCTTAGAAATCATATCAGAAATAGCATCAGGAACTGGAAAAACCTCTGGAGTAACCACAGGAGGTTTATAAACAGAGTATGACGCACAACACAAACAGAAATTTTTTTGGTGCTAACAACATCCGGAAATGACACACTCGCATCATCAAAGACGCAACCTTGTGAAAGGACTCGGCATCGACTAAGAAGCCGGAAATTAAGAATTTGCGTCATCAAACGTAACTTCGCGCCAAAAAAATCTTGCGCCAAAAATGACACAATATACTTTGGCATTTTGTGCCCTCGCAAGCCTAATTTTGCCCGCGAATTAAAAAGAACAGTGAATTGAAAAAGAGACTATACCCCAGGTAAGAATTTTTTCTCCCTAAAAAATGCATTTCCCAGATATGAAACTGACAGTCTGCAAAAGGAAATATACTTAAACTTGACTCATGGCAAATATAAGTACAATACATATATTTAGAACTTTATATAAATACATAAAAGTGCCAAACCATAGCTGAGAGTGTCTTAAGTAATGAAAACATACTTACCAAAAGACACCCATCCACATATAGCAGATAGCCAAACCAGTACTGAAACGGTTATCAGTAGAGGTAATGGAATATGAGAGTATATTGTCGATCTGAAAAGGGAGGTAGGAGATGAATCTCTACGACCGATAACAGAGAACCTATGAAATAGATCTCCCGCGAGGAAACCATTGCATTCAATAGGGGATACTCCCTTCACATCCCTCTGACATTCACTGTACTCAGAGGAAATCAGGCTTCAAAATGCTGAGAAGCGCATGTCAACGTAGAAATCTTAGCACAAACTTACTTCACCACCTCCATAGGAGGCAAAGTTTGTAAAACTGAATTGTGGGTGTGGTGAGGGCTGTTTTTATAGGCATTTTGAGGTTTGGGAAACTTTGCCCCTCCTGGTAGGATTGTATATCCCATACGTCACTAGCTCATGGACTCTTGCCAATTACATGAAAGAAAAGATGTTTCCAGCTAATGTGAAACTAAAAGGAAACGCATTAAGGAACAACCGAGTCCTGGGATGGCTACTGCTCATTGGCCAACAGGGTCAACTAACTAAAGTTTTTTCTTTCTTTTAGCATCTATTTATTTTTCAAAAATCACAGTATCTTAAAGCAAAATGAAACATTCTACTTTAGCTGGTGCAGAGAAAATGTTTGAGTATCATGTCCTTTTAAATATAATAATGGTAGGGAAAGTCAGTAGAATATTGAGGTCCCCAACCTGGACCCCTGATATTTACCTTTTTATACCCCAGATATTTACCTTCACAATCACTTTACTATTCCCCTTCATGTTCTAGGATTTTCCCTGAAATACCAGCATAACGTATTACTGTATTAATATAATGTTAATATTACATATTAATAGTTGTGAGACAATGGAAGATGCACATTTGGGTATATATAAAACTCACATGCAGACTCATACTGTGAGTTTACAGGAAAGTGCTGAGTAGGTGTATCTATTCATTCCAGGACATCTGAACATTTCTGCTGAACTCACTCCTGTTGCTTTTCAGGAAATATTTAACAACTTTAACTCTGTAACTGCTTAACTCGGACTTTGGATTTGACAGTGAAATGACTATTTTTGGCATACGCCCCTCTGTGCAATTGTAATCCACACCTTATTTGCCCTCTTTAAAGCACTGTGCCCCTTATTCAGCACTTTTACACAAATGGTGAACTATATTGATCTGGATAAGCTGACAGACAAGTTCTCTACATAACTAATGCACACAGACTGTACAGTCTTTATACGCAGCATACACCTGTAACTAAAGGTAACGGTGTCTCAGTGTGTGTGTGATACGTGACTAAATGTCTTTTAGCATTAGGCAACAAATTGTAAAACATTTCTGGATCTCTGCAGCTAGAGCCCTAGTGGAAGACACCCCTATAATTTCACTAACAACATTGAAAATACAGAAATACAAAAAAATAACACATTTCTAGAAAAGAAATGTTCAAACAGCTGACTAGATTATGACAGGTAAAGTGCACATTTATTTCCATTGTATCTAAAATACAATATTGCAAAATTGGTAATAAAGCTTTTTGGGGTTTGTCATTATCAACCAATAATCAATTGAGACATATTTCATTTGTTCACAAACATGCATTTCCCATTTGTATTAATATATAATGTAACTTTGTGTACAAGAATATTGTACCATGTTTAACTGCTACACTTTCATTTGGATGAGGACAGTTTGTTCTGCTGAAAGTGAAATTAAACTCTAATATTTGTAACAAACACATTATTAATTAATGTTATAAGCAACCTTTCTGTCCCTTTCTAGAACAAGAATGAGCACCCATACTCATTAAATGCCTCCCATTGCTACTAAAACCCTCATTGGACTGGCAGCCCCAAACCAGAGTACTAGGGGGCCGATTATCTAAAGCTCGCCAGATCAGACCTGTTTTTTTCTTACTGACCCAAGGGCTGTTCTGCTGGAATTATTTTACAAAAGGGGCAGAGATGGCTCATATATAGAGTAAGGGAGCTCGCTGCAAAAGGGACACTTCACCGGGTAGGGCAAAATTAGCATTGAGCAGGGGCGCACTTTAAAAATTGAATCCTGCAGCCAAAATAAATCACATTACGCTACTTTCTGCGTATAGCATCTTACAATTGCATCTTTTTACGTATGCATATGCTTTCCTATTAGGATGTTAAAGGGACATAAAACACATTTTTTTTCTTTCATGATTCAGATAGAACAAACTTTTTTTTTTTAAATTTCAGTCTGCTTCTTTTATCAAAGAATGTTGCTATCCTTTGTTGAAAAGCAAGACGGTAAGTTTAGGAGTGTGCACGTGTCTGCAGGTCTATATTGCAGCAGTTTTGCAACAATATTATACATTAGTAAGAGCATTAGATGCAGCACTATTTCCTGCCATGTAGTTCTCAGACATGTGCACGCTACCTATCTAGATATTTCTTCAACAATTGTATTTTCTATCTGAATCACAAAAGAGAAAATTTGGGTTTCATGTGCCGTTAAAGGGACACTCAAATCAAAATAAACTTTTATAATTCAGAAAGAACATGCAGTTTTAAGAGACTTTCCCATTTACTTCCATTATCTTTTTATATTCACACGTTCTGGGGAACAAGATCCTACTGAGCATGGGCACAAGCTCACATGGTATACGTAAACTAGTCTGTGATTGGCTGACGTCTGTCACATGAGAAAGAGGGCCGGAAAATGGGAGAAAACATTAATTTGTCAGAAACAAAATCTACTGCTTATTTAAAATTCAGTGTAAGTGTTATTGTCTTTTTATTATGCTCTTAGTAATTATGCAATATTACTGCACTGAGTGGTCCTTTAAGCATTTTGAGTATTTTGTCGTAACTTTGCCACCTTTACAGAATTACGCTGGGATTAGAGAGACAATTTCATACACAACCATAATCAGCCCATTTTACGGAAAAACAACTACGTATGAAGTATGAATTTTGAAGTTATTTTTGCACATCCAGTGCACTTAAATTATGATTTACGCTGTGCATAGTTAATATATTTATTTCTGTGTAATTTACAAAAAAAATTTACATTTTTGATAAAATACCAATTCTTGGTGAAGAATTTTGTTATAATTTTTGACGAACAATTAACACAAAAATACGCAGGGGAAAAATTGTATTGTTAAGGTACAAGTATAAGTTTTGTATGATTTTTAAATTATGATTTAATTGTGCACGTTTGTAATGTCTGCATCTTCTTCCCATATGAAAATGCAGTATACGACCCTCAGCAAGACAACCTGTTTTCAGAGTAAAAAGTAGCTTTATAGAATTCCACCAGTGAAATAGAAGTACTGGCAGTATAATCTTGCCAGTCCAGAAACCTTCAGATCATCGGGCCCTTAGTGATTTGACAAATATACTTTGTTGTATTTTTATCTTTTGGTGAAAAGCATACTTAGGCAGGTTCAGAAGCAACAATGCACTACTGGGAACTAGCTGGTAATTGGTTATTACACACATATGGCACTCGACATTGGCTCATCAGATTTTTTAGCTATGTCCCAGATGTGCATTGAGGCTCTGAAGTGGACTTTAAAGAGTGAAGGAGAATTACTGCACATTATACACATCTCTTGCACCTCCTGCTAATCATGGTGCTGCCATATTGGTACCTAGGTTACACTGCAGGTATCTGAAGGAGAGTTACTGCACATTATACACTAAATACATCTCATGCACCTCCTGCTAATCATGGTGTTGACAAATTGGTACCTAGGTTACACTGCAGGTATCTGAAGGAGAGTTACTGTACATTATACACTAAATACATCTCATGCACCTCCTGCTAATCATGGTGTTGACAAATTGGTACCTAGGTTACACTGCAGGTATCTGAAGGAGAGTTACTGCACATTATACACTAAATACATCTCTTGCACCTCCTGCTAATCATCGTGCTGCCATACTGGTACCTAGGTTACACTGCAGGTATGTGCAGGAGAGTTACTGCACATTATACATTAAATACATCTCATGCACCTCCTGCTAATCATGGTGTTGACAAATTGGTACCTAGGTTACACTGCAGGTATGTGAAGGAGAGTTACTGCACATTATACACTAAATACATCTCATGCACCTCCTGCTAATCATGGTGCTGACATATTAGTACCTAGGTTAAACTGCGGGTATCTGAAGGAGAGTTACTGCACATTATACACTATATACAGCTCATACACCTCCTGCTAATCATGGTGCTGACATATTAGTACCTAGGTTAAACTGCAGGTATCTGAAGGAGAGTTACTGCACATTATACACTAAATACATGTCATGCACCTCCTGCTAATCATGGTGCGGACATATTGGTACCTAGGTTACACTGCAGGTATGTGAAGGAGAGTTGCTGCACATTATACACTATATACAGCTCATGCACCTCCTGCTAATCATGGTGCTGACATATTAGTGCCTAGGTTAAACTGCAGGTATCTGAAGGAGAGTTACTGCACATTATACACTAAATACATGTCATGCACCTCTTGCTAATCATGGTGCGGACATATTGGAACCTAGCTTACACTGCAGGTATGTGGAGGAGAGTTACTGCACATTATACACTAAATACATCTCATGCACCTTCTGCTAATCATGGTGCTGATATATTGGTACCTTATTTACACTTCAGGTATTTGAAGGAGAGTTGCTGCACATTATACACTAAATATATCTTATGCCCTTCCTGCTAATCTTGGTGCTGACATATTGGTACTTAGGTTACACTGCAGGTACGTGAAGGAGAGTTACTGTACATTATACACTAAATATATCTCATGCACCTCCTGCTAATCCTGGTGCTAACATATTGGTACCTAGGTTACACTGCAGGTATCTGCAGGAGAGTAACTGCACATGTGCAAATAGGTCAACACTGGAATGAAGTGAGAGCAAAATGGCGGCATCCATGACTAGAGGGAGACTGGGAGTAACCTCAATAAAATGTATTTAGTGTTTAATGTCCCTTTAATTATATTAACCAATTTACTGATGTTAAAACACAGTTCTAGGCAAGCTATAGTGTAGAAATGTGCGATACTTTCAGATTGATTCAGAAATTCGGCTAAATTCGTAAAATTCGGGATTCGGATCGATTCGAATTTCAGAATTAAAATGGTGCAGAATCTACCGAATAAATCTGAATTAGTTCGGATTTATTCGGTAGATACGGATGGCCATGGATTACACTAGTATATTAGGTTATATCACTATGCTATGGGTTAAACCTAATATACAGTACATAATACTAGTCTAATACACAGCACATCCCACCTAACACTTACCGAAATTCCGAACCGAACAGAATCCAGCCGAATTTATTTGAATCCGAAACGAATCCGAACTGAATTGATTCGAATTTTTTTTAATTCGAATCAATCCGTGCACATGTCTACTATAGTGCAATAATAAATTAGCTACCATATTAGAAAATGTTCTATTAAATTCCAATTGCATATTTGTTAAGACGTTAGTCAACTGTTTACATTTTTGTGTAGGGCATTTTCTTGATGTGTTGTGTTGTTTCCTGCTATTGGGTACAGTATCTGCAAAACATAAATACATTTAGTGAGTTGAATGTGTCATTGATTAAACCTGTGAAAAGGCAAACAGAAGGCTCTCTTGTGTACTTTTATTTGCTATAATTTTTGACAGCTGGTGCATCCTCTGTACGAGCAACCGTTGTAAATATTACAGCAAGAGCTTTGCATAAGAGTTTAGTATTATTAATTCCCACTTGTTAAAGGTAATAATTACTATTGAACCACCACCCGTTTCCTTTGCTATCTTGGCCACACAGCTCAATTATTTTCCCCCTCTTTCCTTCATATGATATAATTTATTCTTTTGCCGTTGTAAAACCTACATATTACAAATTCAATTTACTTTTTTATTGGCTGACACTGCATATCGCATTTCTCTAATTTAAGCCCAGAATGCAGTTTTCTTATTACTGCTCATCTCTAGTATAGCAAATTATTTTAGTTTGATATCCTGTATTAGACATGCTTAATCTAGGGCCCCTATGTTTCTCTAGTAGTTTGTGGGTTGTATTCATTCTAGCAAAATAGCTGTCCATGATTCTGCCCTGTTGGGACCACTATATATATATATTGTAGATATCTGTTTGGCCTTTTCTTTACTTATACTCACGCCAATCCTTTCTGTCACTCCCACTATAACTATGAGTGTCTCACTTCCCAACCACTCTCCATCCCAGCTCCCCGCTGCTTATACAGTTTTGAAAAAATATATCTGTAAGAAACTAGCTGCTTTGTTCTCTTGGTATTCTTTGTTGAAAGCTAAACCTAGGTAGGCTAATATTCATTTGACAGTTTTTCACAGGGAGTATTTCATGTGTGACATATAGATATCATTGTGTTCACTCCCGTGGAGTTATTTATGAGACAGCACTGAAGTCTGTCAAAATAACTGTTTTTTTTTTACTTTATCTATGTTTGTGTATACATGGAATTAACAATTGTAACAATTTTGGGGGAGACAAACTGACATTCTAATGCAAAAATAAAACCCTCTAATTAATTTCTGCCCCAAACAACTCGAATAGCATTTTGTTCCTTATCAATTAAACTATTCCTTAACCGTGTAAACACCAATAACTTAATCATAAGAGAAATGCAGAAATGAAACCTTTGTAAATGCTCATTAAAAGGGATTTTTTTCCCTTTCATTATTCAGACAGAACATACCATTTTAAACAACTTTACAATTTACGTATATATAAAATGTGCTTAATTCTCTTGGTATTCTAATAGAAGGAGCAGCAATACACTACTGGGAGCTAGCTGAACACATCTGGTGAGTCAACAGCAACAGGCATATGTGTGCAGCAACAAATAAGCAGCTAGCTCCCAGTAGTGAATTGTCTACCTAAGTCTACCTAGGTATGCTTCTCAACAAAGAACACCAAGAGAACAGATGTAATAGAAGTAAATTGGAAATTTGCTTAAAAGTGCATGTTCTATCTGAATCATCTGATGGTATAGTATATAAGACAATCATATATAAAGAAATAAAAACCACTCACATGTGATTAAGTACTGTATAGTGCTTTAAACACAAGCCGGGCCCTCAGAGCTGTCCCCTCAGGGTTTAGAAATCTCTCCAACCTCAGGCAGCAGCCAATAGCGAAGAGCAACCAGTGCCCCACTCAGTGGTGGCTTGTGGGTTATTCAAATGGGGGTTCTCAATTCAAAAATTTTGAAAATTACATTTACGACGTAACGTACAGGTTAAAATACATTTCTGTTTTGGTCAGATGGGAGTATCTTTTGGTCTTGAAGGCTTCTGTTTTTTTTTCAGCACTGTTTATTTCTGCTATCCAAGTCCTATATTCTTCACCATATCCAAAAGGTTACAGGCACAGGATTCTGTTCTTCAGATATAACAATCTCTAATGGCACAAGGCAGGGATGCCCCCTCTCTCCTATTATATTTGCCTTAGTAATGGACGGAACCCTTTGCCCAGGCTTTTCGGAACGCTCCGCAGATATCTGTGGTCCCTTTTGGCACCCAAGATGATTGAATTGTATTATTTGCAGACAATGTTACTCTTTGTCAGGTAAGTGTTGACATAAATGCCAGAGTAGATTTTGAGCAGTGTTTTTGGTAGTCATCTTGTTGAAATATCCAGCCCCGGCATAACTTCAACTTTGTGACTAATTCCTCAACATTATTCTCAAGTATCTGCTGATATTGAGTGGAATCCAAGCGACCCTCAACTTTAACAAGATTCCCAGTACCGGCACTGGCCACACAACCCCACAGCATGATGGAACATCCACCAAATTTTACTGTGGGTAGCAAGTGTTTGTCTTGGAATGCTATGTTCTTTTGCCACCATGCATAACGCTCCTTGTTGTAACTCAACCTTTGTTTCATCAGTCCACAGCACCTTCTTCCAAAATGAAGCTGGCTTGTCCCAATGTGCGTTTGCATACCTCAAGCGAGTTGTGGCGTGTGTGCAGAAAAGGCTTCTTCCGCATCACTCTCCCATACAGCTTCTCCTTGTGCAAAGTGTACTGAATTGTTGAATGATGCACAGTGACACCATCTGCAGCAAAATTATGTTGTAGGTCTTTGGAGGTGGTCTGTGGGCTGTTTCTGACTGTTCTCACTATCCTTTGCCCCTCCGATATTTTTCTTGGCCTGCCACTTCTGGCCTTAACAAGAACTGTGCCTGTGGTGTTACATTTCCTCAAGTGGACACTGACAGATTAAATCTCTGCAATAGCTTTTTTTAGCCTTCCTCTAAACCTTGATTTTGAACAATCTTTGTTTTCAGCTCATTTGAGAGTTGTTTTGAGGCCCCCCATGTTGCCACTCTAGAGGATAGTCAAAGAGAACAACAACTTGCAATTGGCCACCTTAGATACCTTTTATCATGATTGGATGCACCTGTCTATGAAGTTCAAGGCTTAATGGCTCACCAAACCACTTTTGTGTTCCAATTAATCAGTGCTAGGTAGTTACAGATATTCAAATCAACAAAATGACAAGGGTGCCCAAATGTATGCACCTGTCTAATTTTGTTTTAATGCATATTGTACATTTTCTGTTGATCCAATAAACCTCATTTCACTACTGAAATATTTCTGTGTCCATCAGTTATTTGATGGATGAAAATGAAATTACTGATCCAATCAGCCAATTATTTATTAATGAAAATCATGGAAATTGTCAGTGGTGCTTATACAACTGTATATGATTTCATGCACTCAAACAGTATTAAAGTAATGTACTCAGATTATATAAAATTTATTTATATTAAATGTAATATCAATATATATATATATATATATATATATATATATATATATATATATATATATATATATATATATATATATATACACATACACACACACACATACATACATATACATACTATGCTCAAATACACCTCACAGGCAGGATATCTAAAAAAATACAAAGGTAACATTTGTTAAAGTTTAAGCTTCAAAAGATTCTTTTTTAGATCTCTACAAACAAGATAACCATGTTATCTAGATCAGGATGCCCCCTGGGGTGACAGACACAATTCTGTACTTTAGTTCAGATATGCTCAGAATCTTCAGGAAAATAAGTAATTATTACTTGTATGATATACAAATGATGGGACAAAGAATACCTTTGAAGGTCTGAATCCACATATACGTCTGGAAAGGTTTGCTAGCTCAGATGCAAGCATATAGAAGACAAATTTCATATGAAATGACTTGTGCCTAATTTTCATATAGTTTAATGTACTCATATACTTTATTAAGGAATGACTTCAAATATGGAATATATTTATATTAAAGTGGGATAATAAGCAAATATAAATATCGTTATAATAAATTAATCACTACAGAATTCAAATTAAATGCAATGTAATATCAGAATATAAAATGATTAATCTATTGAATTCAAATACTTAATAGTATAGCTGAATATTAATATCATACTGAAGTATTAAATTAAAATCCTTTTAAGTCCCCTAATATTTAATGAATCATCGCGTTAATCATGTCCTCGAAGTGCAAGCTCAAATGAGCCGCAAATTAGAATCCAATAAACGATTTGTGGTTACTTGCTCATTGTATTTTTTTAACATTCAAACAATATGCACTGACAAGTTGTTGGCGAATATCAACCCTTCCTAGCAAATTAAACTCTAATGGGGAGTATAAATGTGATTGGTAGCAATTATGTTTATTTATTTTTTGAGATAAATGTGATAAATCGGCGACACCATAACTCACCCAACTTGAATCACCATTTTGATTTGCAAACAGGAGACAATAGAAACAAGATCCTGTTTGCAAAATGACTCTTAAGTGCATCTCTTAAGACATTATCAGTAGGAAGTTTTATATATATATATATATATATATATATACACACACACACACACACACAGTATAATAAGGTGTATTATAATATTTAATATTATGACCAGGTCTAATATTTAAATATACAAGAATCCATACTCTATCAGTATACCCATGTGTAGTCTTAAAATATACGTGCTCAGTTAAATTATATAATCACATATATATTAACCAAATGATTAATTAAAGCTGAGAAATAAGTATATTGAATGTACATTTATGAATATATATATATATATATATATATATATATATATATATATATATATATATATTCATTCATGGATTTAAAGAGCCTTTCACTTTATAGAGAAATAAAACCACATTTCAATTATTGTTGCCCCCCAGTGTTCGATATTAGGCAATGCAGCCAAAGGGTATTTGGTTGTAAGGAGAGCTACATTTTCAGTAGCCAATGAGAGCTAAGGATGTACACAGACTATTTCCTTGAATGATTTAGAAATGAAGGTGGAGTTTGTCACAGACAAAAACACTATGCAAAGAAGGGAAGAGGCACCAAAAAAAAAAAAACACACTTTGATTTTGGAGCCTGACTTTGAACAACTCTCTGTTGGAAAGAGAGATATACCTCTGTGTTTGTGATACATTGTTTGCAAAATAGTGATACCTGGCTTCACGTATGAGTGACTTTTGGAAAACTCTGATTTGAAAAGTCAAAACTCAGAAATATTGGTATCTGGTATTAATGTATTGGCAGTTTAATGTCTTTATATTTTTAATAATGTTATTATTTAATAATTTATAGCAATGGTATTCTTTATTGCAAGAGTTAAATTGAAGCTGTATTTAAAGGTGTAATGTATAGTTATAATTGATATTTCATAGACCTGTGTAGTCCATTAATAATTATATTAGTGCTAAAAAAAAATATTATTAAGAGGAAAGGATTTAGAATTTTAATTTGGTTAAACTAAAGCTACTGTGATATATTTTAAAA
This sequence comes from Bombina bombina, assembly GCF_027579735.1. Taxonomy (NCBI): domain Eukaryota; kingdom Metazoa; phylum Chordata; class Amphibia; order Anura; family Bombinatoridae; genus Bombina; species Bombina bombina. The sequence continues at coordinate 187,199,369 of NC_069505.1, forward strand.
ATTGCATATATTATTGTGGTTAGATTGAAGTTTTTTATTCGATATTAATTGGTATATGTTGAATTGATAGTCGTGTGAAATCTCTAGTTGATTATTTGAAGTACTATAAGATTATTTTAGGCCAAATAGTGAATTATATATTTCTGTAAATTCCATTAGGCTTATTGAATTTGAACAAACTTGATTAGTTTTTTATAATCATGATTTTATAACTCCACATCGCTGACTAACTACAAGTTGTTCTTGTAAAATTTAATTGTGATATTTGATCATTCATTTTGAGTTAAGGTAGATTTATAGATTATATTGTGTCCAGAATACAGAGGTACCAGTACCAGACAATTTAATTGAATATTATTTGAACTAAAGTTTTTTTTGTAGCATGTTAAATTTATTTAATATTGTATTAATCAATTGATATACCTATACATGGTCATAAGTTATATTCAGTTTACTACATAAATATAATCATTCTGTTTCATAAAGATTAACTTGTCAGAAGTTAGGAAATACTTTAATCGAGATTAAATATTGATATTTAATAATAATTATTTTGTCAAATTTAAAGATATCTCAAAAGTGTTATTTTGGAGTACACTACAGAGATTTAAAATTTCACTGTATTGTACTGATAAGATTCTACTGTATTCATTGGAGATATTGCTGACAATAATTTTATGATTGTTATTAATTATTAATAAATATAATAATATAATTGGTGGCAACATTAAGATAAATACACCAACATTTTACTTTCTACAAAAGAATATTCTATTACACTAGTGCTTACTAATTTACTTCAAAGATAAAATATTAAAACGGAATGTTGATAACTCAAGTGCAAGTTTTGTAAATTAAGTCAATCCGCCTGTCTTTTTTTGAGGCAAATAAATCAATAACATTTTCGTTGAATTTAGGCATGTCATTTATTTTATTTTTTTCAATTGTGAGCATGGCTAGAGCGGTCAGTCTTTCCTCAGCCATGGTGCTCCTTAGAAATCTCTTAACTCGTTTTAAAGTTCAAAAACATCTCTCAGCCTCAGAAGTTGTCACAGGAATAGTGACAAGGAGAAAGTAGTGTCCAAGTTAGTAGGTCTCCGAGAAAGTAGTGTCCAAGTTATTTTCTATTACAAGCTGTAGAAGACTAATGGCACCATTCATATTTCTGAAATCTGGTCTTCTGTAAATTACTCCTAGTTCAGTTTTCAGGCGATCTTCCTGTAATATGGGATAAACAGCTGTTTGCTCAAGAAGCTGATTTGGAAAAATTCTCTCGTAATCCGCAAAATTTTAAGCTTGGAGGAGAGAAATAGCCGAGTAGTGAGTTATAAAAGAAAATCTATAATTTTCTTGATAACATTGCATCTCTTTAGCTGCCACAGTTTGAGTAATGTGAATATTTTTTCTCTTCCTTTTCCTTGATGTTTCCTCTGTTTCTGATATTGTCATGGTCACCGTGTCCATTCTTTTCCTTTCTTTTTTCATTGTCTACTGGAAAGTGTTAACATGTTTTTGAATGAGTGCTGCATCTGTTAGTGTTTTCTGAAGTTGGTTGTATAACACATCTACATGTGGCATAATATTGTGAAAAACTGTAAGTTAAAACACAAATACTGAGTCTTCCAACATACGCCGAATAGGCCTTGCTTGATTTATTACTACAATTTTTTTTCGATGTTGACTCTATTTTCTCCGTGCATTTAATTAACTGTTCCCTGTATTCAAACATTGTATTGACGGTTTGACTCTTGAAATTCCACCTGGTGGCTGAACCATAAGGTATCCTCCTTCTAACAGTTTCATCTAGTATGTCAATCCTTTGTGGAGAGTTACTGAAAAAGTTAGTAATGTCACTTAGGTTTGAAAAAAAAACTAAAACTTGTTGATGCTGACTGCTTGCTTGGCTGACAATCAAATTGAGCTGATGTGCGTAGCAATGTACAAAATGTGCATTCTTGTAGGTACGTTTAATTATAGCCTGAACACTTGCATGCTGACCACTCATCAAGCTTGCACCTTCGTAACTCTGGGATATCAATTTCTCGGGTTTGTCTACAACTTTTTCCAAAGTAGCTTGAAAACATCTAGCTATAGATTCTGCATCATGTCCAGCTGGATTAGTGAATTCCTAGAATCTTTCAACTGGTTGCCCGTTACCTATAATGTATCGAAAAACAACAAACCATTTGGGAGGCAGATGAAACATCAGTAATTTCATCTGCTATCACTGCTACAAAACTTGCATTTGGGATTTCCTTTTTTATTTGGTTCTGGCAAAAAGCAAGCATACAGTCTAATAAATCGTTTTGAATTTCTTTTGATGTTCCTTTAAAAACAGTGGCACTAGCGAGATGTTCTTTTAGAGATGCATCAAGTTCTGCTGAGAAGTTTATAAGACCTCTGAAAACGCCTGGATTTAATGAATCATCGCGTTCATCATGTCCTTGAAGTGCAAGCTCAAATGCACCGCAAAATAGAATACAATTAATAATTTTGGAAAGAACATAACGATTTTTGGCTACTTGCTCATTATGTTTTTTAAACATTCAAACGATATGCACTGTCAAGTTGTTGGTGAAATATCAACCCTTCCTAGCAAATTCAACTCTAATTTGGAGTTTAAATGTGATTGGGAACAATTATGTTTATTTTTTTTTTACTTAAATGTGATAAATCGGCAACACCATAACTTACCCAACTTGAATCACCACTTTGTTTTGCAAACAGGAGATAATAAAAACAAAAGAGCCTGTTAGATAATTCACAGCCACAAATCCATGCATATTTATCATATACCTCGGGTTTGAATTCTCTTTTGTAATCTCTAGTTTTACATTTCGTCACCTGGGTAAGGTTAAGCATAGGTGTTGGCCTGAGCATTTTAATTTAAATTTTTCTTTCCATGGGCAACGTTGAAAAATGTAATTGCTTTAGCTCAGAAACACTGATTTTACTAAGTGCCATCTTAACTGTTAGTTTACACTCAAAGAACAGTCCTTTGATGTTATTAGATATATAGCTTTCTAGCTAATTAGTTTTGTGGTTGTTATAAAATATATAACTTTTAGGGAAGTAGTTTTGCTGTTATAATATATATAAAAAACTTAAAGGTAAGTAGTTTTGCTGCTGATATAAAATATATGACTTTTTGGTTAAGTAGTTTTGCGGCTGTTATAAAATATATAACTTGTAGGTAAGTAGCTTTGCAGTTATACAATATATAACTTGTAGGTAAGTAGCTTTGCTGTTATAATATATATAATTGTTTTAACAACTCTGAGACTCTCTGCAATCTGCTAATAATTCTAAACTAAAATACTTTTAACTAGTATAATTACAGCAGGCAGCAGTAAAACTAGTAGGCAAGTAGTTTTGCGGTTGTTATAAAATATATAATATTTAGGTAAGTAGTTTTGCGGTTGTTATAAAATATATAACTTTTAGGCAAGTAGCTTTGCAGCTGTTTTAAAATATATAAAACTTGTAGGTAAGTAGTTTTGCGGTTATAAAATATATAACTTGTAGGTAAGTAGCTTTGCTGTTATAATATATATATATATATATTGTTTTAACAACTCTGAGACTCTGCAATCTGCTAATAAATCTTAACTCAAATATTTTTAACTATAATTACAGCAGGCAGCAGCTTTTTAGCTAAATAGTTTTGCTGTTATAAAATATATAACTTGTAGGTAAGTAGCTATAGGAGTCAGTGGGGATAAATTAAATAGTTAAAATATGCAGGTTTACAGTCTATCTGCAGCAGTTAACTGCTTTTTTTTTCTTTCTTTCAACAACTCTCTAATCTGCTAATAATTTAAAAAATACAATACTCTTAACTAATCTATAATTACAGGTACAGCAGGCCAGGCAGCAGCCATGACATTACACACATATTCATACATAAACATCACATACATTATACACATGACATACACACATTACACACATATTCATACATAAACATCAAGTACATTATTATTATTTTATTATTATCAATTATTTGTAGAGCGCCAACAGATTCCGCAGCGCTATAAACAAAGGGGGAGTACAACAAAACAATTATAGGGTAGAGGGCCCTGCCAAGAGTTGCACTGTTGTAGTCAGCTCTTAAGAAGGTGATCTACAAACAGCTGGACTTTTAGGCTTACATGCTAAGAGGGTTCAGGGGATTGCAGTGGAGGAGAGGAACTGGTATTAGGAAAGGTTAGCATAGGTTGTATGCGTCCCTGAACAGTAGAGCCTTTAGGGAGCACTTCAAGCTTTTAAAACTAGAAGAGAGTCTTGTGGAGCGAGGCAGAGAGTTCCACAAGATGGGAGCCAGTCTGGCGAAGTCCTGTAAACGGGAGTGTGATGAGGTGACAAGAGAGGAGGAGAGTAGGAGGTCATGAGTAGAGCGAAGGGGACGGGAGGGAGAGTATCTGGAGACAAGGTCTGAGATGTAGGGGGGGAGCAGTGCAGTTGAGGGCTTTGTATGTAAGAGTGAGAGTTTTGTGTTTGATCCTAGAGGCAAGAGGAAGCCAGTGAAGGGATTGGCAGAGAGGCGCAGCAGATGAAGAGCGGCGTGTAAGGAAGATGAGTCTGGCAGAGGCATTCATAATGGATTGTAAAGGAGCTAGGCAGCAGGTGGGGAGACCAGAGAGGACAGAGTTGCAGAAATCAAGGCGGGAAGGAATGAGAGAGTGGATTAAAATCTTAGTTGTGTCTTGTGTAAGGAAGTGTTTCTAATTTTAGAGATGTTTTTAAGGTGAAAGTGGCAGGCTGTAGCCAAGGACTGAATGTCAGGAGTGAAGGAAAGTTCTGAGTCAAATGTGACCCCAAGACATCGGGCATGCGGGGTAGGGGTAATGATGGAGTTGTCGACAGTTATAGAGATATTGGGGGTGGAGATTTTGGAAGAAGGGGGGGAAAATGAGGAGCTCAGTTTTGGAGAGATTTAGCTTGAGGTAGTGAGAGGACATCCAGGAAGAGATGCGAGAAAGACAGTTAGTGACATGGGTTAGCAAGGAAGGAGATAGGTCTGGTGACGAGAAGTAGATTTGGGTGTCATCGGCATACAAACGATATTGGAAACCGTGGGACTTAATTAGGGAACCTAGTGATGACGTATAGTTTGAGAAGAGAAGGGGACCGAGGACAGAGCCTTGCGGTACTCCGACAGAAAGTGGTGACGGGGCAGAGGAGGCCCCAGATAAGGCTACACTAAAGGTACGGTTTGACAGGTAGGAAGAGAGCCACGAAAGGGCTGTGTCACAGATGCCGAAGGATTGGAGGGTTTGGAGCAAAAGAGGGTGGTCGACAGTGTCAAAGGCTGCGGACAGATCAAGGAGGATAAGCAGAGAGAAGTGGCCTTTTGATTTAGCTGTAAGTAGGTCGTTGGTGACCTTAACAATAGCTGTCTCTGTGGAGTGATAGGGACGAAATCCAGATTGCAGCGGGTCAAGAAGGGAGTTTAACGTAAGGAAATGGGATAGGCGTACATATACTAGTTTTTCGAGAAGCTTTGAAGCAAGAGGGAGGAGGGAAATAGGGCGGTAGTTGGATGGGGAGGTAGGATCAAGGGAAGGTTTTTTGAGGATAGGTGTGACCAGTGCATGTTTCATCAATGATGGAAATGTACCAGTGCTGAGGGAGAGGTTGAAAATGTGTGTTAGTATAGGGGTAAGGGTAGCAGAGAGAGAGGGGAGCAGCTGTGAGGGGATAGGGTCAAGAGGACAGGTAGTGAGGTGAGAGCGCAGTATAAGTGCTGAAACTTCTTCCTAAGTAACAGGGGAGCATGAACTAAGTTTCAGGTTATGAGGGTTGTGGTTGAGTGAGAGCATTTGAGGGGGGGGGGAGAGAATGGAATTATGTTGAGAGCTGATTTCATGTCTGATGGAGTCAATTTTGTTAATGAAGTGACTGGCAAAGTCTTGAGCTGACAGAGAAGTTGTATTAGGAAGTGGGGAAGGGCGGAGGAGGAGTATTGAAAGTGGAGAACAGACGTTTTGGGTTTGAAGAAAGATTAGAGATAAGAGTAGAGAAGTAGTGTTGCTTGTGGAGATTAAGGGCAGAGTAGTAGGAGTTCAAGATGAATTTGTAATGAAGAAAATCAGCTGAACTCCGTGATTTTCTCCAATGCTGTTCAGCAGTACGGTAACATCTGCGTAGGTACTGTCAGGGTATTCACCTGAAATGCTGAATCTCCTAATTCCTGTAGGAGAAAAGTATTTATCCTTTAGTTGAATCCAACTGTAGTAGAATATAATTTAACTAATAAGGAATTCTATAGAATGTATTTAATAGGTGTGTTGAAGATTTATTCCTAGGTAATAGGTGGCAGCATATGAAAACGTGTTCATAATTAGAAATAAACCTTGCATTGGTATATGGTGCATAGCTACACAAGTAAATCTATAGTCAGGAGGATGGTAGCTTATGACAGAAATACTAAGTGTAGGACACCAATATAAAAGATACAGATAGATGCAGCACAATAAAGTGAAGATATTAACAAAGTATATCTTAGGTACCAAGAGTTATAAACATAGAGAGGACAATATTGGTAAGAATTCTTACTATTTAGTGGAAGCAGAGATACTCTGTAAAGAGGAGATCCTTAGGAGAGGAGTAAGTCTGTGTGCAGCACCGGCGTGTGACGTCACAGCTGCAGTGTTACCGAAACCGGAAGTTGCAAACTGTCAGCTCTGAGAGAGCAGGAGCTCAGGGAGAAAGATTGATCCTTAGGAATCACTCCAGAGAGATGGTAATTGAGAGCGGATGAACTCCAGGGGATTGCTGGATAAGAACTTAAAGTAAGTACAACAGAGTTTCCAGAGATGCAGGAGCTGGAGTATTCTGAGCCAAAATGAACAAAATAATCAAGCAACAATTAGAGTGTGGGAGGAACCTTTATACCTGATGGTAGACACCTCCTATTAAAGGGATAGCAAGGATAGGTGATAAGCATGACAGGTACCGTGTCAGAGGAGTATGCCAGGGCTGGGGATGAGTGTGTGATTTCCGAGCAGTGGTAAGAGGGGCGAGATTGTCAAGGACGGATATAAGGGTGGAATTATAGTGGCAGATAGATTGTTCAGGGCAGGAAAAGGAGGAGAAGGATGAGAGGAGCGGTTTAAGGGAATTAGAATGTTGTTGCTGATCTAAAGACCTAACGCTTCTGTGAAGTTTGGTGTGAGGAGTAGAAGGTGGGAGAGTTGTAGGAAGGGATGATATGTTGCAGGTAAGGAGATGGTGGTCAGAAAGAGGAAAAGGGGAGTTTGAGAAGTTTGAGAGAGTGCATCGATAGCTAAAGATCAGGTCAAGAGAGTGACCGTCTTTGTGAGTGGGAGAATCAGTCCATTGTGACAGACCGAAAGAAGTTGTTTAGCAGATGAGGCAGTGGGAATGTTAAGGGGGATTTTGAAGTCGCCAAGAATGAGGGCAGGGGTGTCTGAGGAAAGGAAATAGGGTAGCCAGGCAGCCAAGTGATCTAGAAATTGAGTTGAGGAGCCAGGGGGTCGGTATATGACTGCAACACGTACAGAGAGGGGAGAGAATAAGCGAATGATGATGTTCTTGCAGGAGGCCTTATCTTTCTTGGAAAGTTTTGTTTCTTTTGGCCATCTCTTCTGCTAGAAGAGTTTCTGAATTATCTGCTCTTTCTTGTGAGTCTCCTTTTCTGATTTTTCATCAGGATAAGGCGGTGTTACGAACTTCATTTAAATTTTTATCTAAGGTTGTGAATTCTAACAACATTAGTAGAGAAATTATGGTTCCTTCATTGTGTCCTAATCCTAAGAATTCTAAGGAAAGATTGTTGCATTCTTTGGATGTAGTTAGAGCTTTGAAATATTATGTTGAAGCTACTAAAAATTTCCGAAGGACTTCTAGTCTATTTGTTATCTTTTCCGGTTCCAGGAAAGGCCAGAAGGCTTCTGCCATTTCTTTGGCATCTTGGTTAAAGTCTTTGATTCATCATGCTTATGTTGAGTCGGGCAAAACTCCGCCTCAAAGGATTACAGCTCATTCTACTAGGTCAGTTTCTACTTCCTGGGCGTTTAGGAATGAAGCTTCGGTTGATCAGATTTGCAAAGCAGCAACTTGGTCTTTGCATACTTTTACTAAATTCTACCATTTTGATGTGTTTTCTTCTTCTGAAGAAGTTTTTGGTAGAAAAGTACTTCAGGCAGCTGTTTCAGTTTGATTCTTCTGTTTATATTTTCAGTTTTTTTCATTATAAGATTGAAACTTTATTTTGGGGTGTGGATGGTTTTTCAGCGGAATTGGCTGTCTTTATTTTTATCCCTCCCTTTCTAGTGACTCTTGCATGGAAGTTCCACATCTTGGGTATTCATTATCCCATACGTCACTAGCTCATGGACTCTTGCTAATTACATGAAAGAAAACATCATTTATGTAAGAACTTACCTGATAAATTCATTTCTTTCATATTAGCAAGAGTCCATGAGGCCCACCCTTTTTATGGTGGTTATGATTTTTTTTTTATAAAGCACAATTATTCCAATTCCTTATTTTTTTATGCTTTCGCACTTTTTTCTTATCACCCCACTTCTTGGCTATTCGTTAAACTGATTTGTGGGTGTGGTGAGGGGTGTATTTATAGGCATTTTGAGGTTTGGAAACTTTGCCCCTCCTGGTAGGAATGTATATCCTATACGTCACTAGCTCATGGACTCTTGCTAATTACATGAAAGAAAGTAAAATACCTACACCACCTCCTTGTCTATTACCAGACCTAGGAGTGTGGCTGAACTGGAGACCCCCATGTGACAGAGCAGCAGTGGATGCTGTGTCTAGGGGAGAGAGCCAGGTTTCTGTTAGGGCCAGAAGTTTGAGGGAGCGGGAGATGAAGAGGTCATGTATAGAAGGGAGTTTGTTGCAAACAGAGCGAGAGTTCCAGAGTGCACAAGTGAAAGGAGTAGTGGCTTTAGATGCAAGAGGAATGTGAGTAAGGTGTGCAGAGTTTTGTTTTCCGAGTCTATGGGATGGTACACATGGATGTGCACGGCTTGTCAGACTAAAGTGGTTGGGGACCAGGATTAGGGGAGATGTCACCAGCAGTAAGTAGAAGCAAGAGAGAGAGTGTGACATGAGATGAGATACAGATTTGCAGTAGTGAGACTGCTTTTGAGATGAGCTGCAGGGGGTAGAGAGAGAGTGTTTAGGAATAGGTAAAGTGCATGAGTAGAAAAGTAAGGTGAGTTTAAGAGAGATGAGCTAATGAACAGTACAGGTGGAGAGGGAGAAGGAGTAATTGAATAGTGTAGTTTGTTATAGAGACAAAGGGTAGCAAAAAGGAATATGAATATATTGAGCATTTTTACAGAATTGGGAACCAGTTAAAAACATAAGACACAGAATTACTGTAACAATTACATAAGGGAACAAAAGGTATATGAAACATAATACATTACACACGTCACATGCATACATTACACACATCATACATACACATCACATGTATTACACACATCACATACACTACACACATACCCATCACACACATACTCATACATACACTACACACATACTCATATATATATATATATATATATATGAACCATTCTATAAACTGACAAGTGTGTTCTTTACAAAGCTGCATAAAAGGTCACCTTTATATTTATTTTTATTTCTGTGCTTTTATTGTTAAAACAGTTTTAAGAAGTAAACATGAAATTTGACAGCTCAAAAAAGAGTTCACTTTTGAGAAAGTCTAATACTGTGTGCATATTTTTTTACATTGAAGAATGCTCCATTACAATAGTCACCAGAGATGAATCTAAGTGACTGTGGCTGTAGAGAAGCCACGTGCTGTAATCATAGCTGTACTTTTACTTCACTATGACCATATCCACTCAGTATGGCTTGAGGGTGCCATAAGATCTAACTCGCATTAAATAATGCTTGTAAGTTCAGTGTGGTCTCCCCTCCTCTCTACCGGAGCTCCTGACTGTGCCTTCATTGTTCTTACTGAGGGATTGTGCTGTCCGCAAAGAGGGGAATCCCTCAGTAAGAACAATAGAGGCACAGTCAGGAGCTCCGGTAGAGAGGAGGGGAGAACACACTGAACTTACTATAATAGGATTACACTAGTAAGGATCTGCAGTGAACCAAGTGGGGGCAAAAGATTAGGTGAAAGCAAAAATCACTTAACTATATGTTACCAGAGCTTCTCAGTGACTCGAGGCAACACTGGAGCTCTCCACCTAAACTACGCTGCTACTCCTACAAGCTGTAACATAACCCCCACGCTGCGCTCTGTATAGCCTGTGTGAGGTGGCACCAGATTAGCACTCCATATCTACCACCACACCCCGCTCCTGCTGTCCACTTTAAAAGTAATAAAAAAAAAACTTTAGCAATGCTGCGATCTGCTTGCCCGCAGCAGGGCTAAATGTAAATAAAAAGCACATGCCCGGGGTCCTGGGCATCGGGTGATAGGAAATGTGCATCCCTGTAGAGAAATAAAAATTGCATTTAGAAAACAAAAGTGATAGCTACCAGTATTCCAGACTGATCACCACCCCACACACATACCTCTATACTGCTCCTTGCATGGCTGTAACTGTCCTAGATACAGATGCCGCCAAAAATTACCAAAATGCCAGAGTGCCCCTCTGCCTCTCTTCAACTCAGGAGGAGCCTCATCAAGCGTCATCATGTGACTTCAGTGATGATGTATCTGGACCAGATTAGCACCACCTCACTGGCTCACTCACAGGCTGAACTGTGCGATTAAGCCAGTACAGGGTTGGGTTGGAGGGTGGGAGTGGCATCTCAGCATCTGCATGAAAAGCAATACAGGCAGCTAATGAGACAGGCATGTAGGCTCTACCGCACGTGCGGTTAAATAAAGAAAAAACTGTGAAAAAAATAAAATATTTAACAACAAAAAACAGTTTTGCTTTCACTTTTTGGGGTATAAATTAAATATATTTTTTCCACTAAGGGGGCTATTGGAAAAATTATATTTTCTTAAGAATTTTTTTTTTCTTCTTCTTTTGACTGGGGGTTCACGTGCGGGTGTGCACATATGGAGGAGCCTCCTCTGAGTAGAGTGATGTATTCAAAGAAAAGATTAGTCTAAGAATAACATGTAGATTTATTTAATATTGACAAAATAAGCATACAGTTTTAGTGTCTATAAAACAATGGGAGCTGCTATGTTGTAACTTAGGTTACCTTCTCTGCTGTGGCCAATTAGGGACAGTTATAAATAGGTCACTAGAGTGTACAGCCAATGGCTGTGTGGAATATAACAGTGTTCTGCACTTACATTTTTAACAGGAACTGAAAAACACACAATTTCAGAATGGAATTAAAGGTAAAGGGGACAAAAGAAAAAAATGACAGTATATTGCTGACTATTTTTATATATATGATTTATCATTTTATATTACGATCTCAAAGTATTTAATGTCCATTTAAATCCTGCTTGGGTACTGTTAAACATTCTGGTGTGGAGCAGAACACGAATGGCAATTGGTAGCTTAATGGGTTAGAGCTCCTAACTGGTTCTCAGCTGGGTCCTGCTAGGAGGTGTGATGTGTTGAGGGGGTTAAAACACACAGGTGTGAAAGCTTTAGAACAACTTTACAACGCATTCATCTACAAAAAACACCATCCTATATAATAAAAGTCCAGGTATGTTTGTCAGATGCAGTCATGCACAGTAGAGACTGTGCAAGGACAAACATACCTGGCCTTTAGGATCAACTTCAGACATCAACATCAGCCGTTGTGGGGGGCATGGTCATGGTTGGGCGGAGCAGGCATGGCGAGGGGGCGTGATCGGTGGGAGTGTTGCGATGGGGGCATGACCGGGCGTGGTCTGGGAGCGAAAAAGAGGGGGGAGAGATAGAGAGAGCAAAAGAGAGGGGAAAGAGAGAGCAAAAGAGAGGGGAGAGAGAGAGAGCTAAATAGAGGGGGGAGAGAAAGCAAAAGAAAGGAGAGAGAAACAGCAAGAGAGAGGGGAAAAGAAACAGCAAAAGAGAGGGGGAAGAGAGCAAAAGAGAGGGGGGAAAGAGAGCAAAAGAGATGGGGGAAGAGAGAGCAAAAAAGAGAGGGGAGAGCAAAAGAGAGGGGGAGAGAGCAAAAGAGAAGGGCGAGAGAGAGCAAAAGAGAAGGGCGAGAGAGCAAAGGAGAAGGGAGAGAGAGAGCAAAGGAAGGAGAGAGAGCAAAGGACACAGGGGAGAGAGAGCAAAGTAGAGGGGGAGAGAAAGCAAAGGAGAGGGGGGAGAGAAAGCAAAGGAGAGGGGGGAGAGAAAGCAAAGGAGAGGGGGGAGAGAAAGCAAAGGAGAGGGGGGAGAGAAAGCAAAGGAGAGGGGGGAAGAGAGCAAAGGAGAGGGGGGAAGAGAGCAAAGGAGAGGGGGGAAGAGAGCAAAGGAGAGGGGGGGAAGAGAGCAAAGGAGAGGGGGGGAAGAGAGCAAAGGAGAGGGGGGGAAGAGCACAAAGGAGAGGGGGGAAGAGCGCAAAGGAGAGGGGGGGAAGAGCGCAAAGGAGAGGGGGGGAAGAGCGCAAAGGAGAGAGAGAGAGAGAGAGAGAGAGAGAGAGAGAGAGAGAGAGAGCAAAGGAGAGGGGGAAGAGAGCAAAGGAGAGGGGGGAAGAGAGCAAAGGAGAGAGAGAGAGAGCAAAGGAGAGAGAGAGAGAGCAAAGGAGAGGGGGGGAGAGAGCAAAGGAGAGGGGAGAGCAAAAGAGAGGGGAGAGCGAGCAAAGGAGAGAGCGAGAGAGAGCAAAGGAGAGAGAGAGAGCAAAGGAGAGAGCAAAAGAGAGGGGGGAGAGAGAGCGGGGGAGAGAGAGAGAGAGAGCAAAGGAGAGGTGAGAGAGAGAGCAAAGTAGAGGGGCAAGAGAGAGCAAAGGAGAAGGGTGAGAGAGAGCAAAGGAGAGAGGGGAGAGCAAAGGAGAGAGGGGAGAGCAAAGGAGAGAGGGGAGAGCAAAGGAGAGAGGGGAGAGCAAAGGAGAGAGGGGCGAGAGAGAGCAAAGGAGAGAGGGGAGAGCAAAGGAGAGAGGGGCGAGAGAGAGCAAAGGAGAGAGGGGAGAGGAAAAGAGAGAGGGGAGAGCAAAAGAGAGAGGGGAGAGCAAAAGAGAGAGGGGAGAGCAAAAGAGAGAGGGAAGAGCAAAAGAGAGAGGGAAGAGCAAAAGAGAGAGGGAAGAGCAAAAGAGAGAGGGGAGAGCAAAAGAGAGAGGGGAGAGCAAAAGAGAGAGAGGGGAGAGCAAAAGAGAGAGAGGGGAGAGCAAAAGAGAGAGGGGAGAGCAAAAGAGAGAGGAGAGAGCAAAATAGAGAGGGGAGAGCAAAAGAGAGAGGGGAGAGCAAAAGAGAGAGGGGAAAGCAAAAGAGAGAGGGGAAAGCAAAAGAGAGAGGGGAAAGCAAAAGAGAGAGGGGGAGAGAAAGCAAAGGAGACGGGGGAGAGAAAGCAAAGGAGAGGGGGGAGAGAAAGCAAAGGAGAGGGGGGAGAGAGAGCAAAGGGGAGAGGGGAGAGAGAGCAAAGGGGAGAGAGGAGAGAGAGAGCGAGAGAGAGGGGGAAGAGAGAGGGGAGAGAGAGCAAAGGAGAGGGGGGAGAGACAGCAAAGGAGAGGGGGGAGAGAGAAAAAGAGGGGGAAGAGAGAGCAAAAGAGGGGGAGAGAGAAAGAGAGCAAAAGAGAGAGGGGGGAGAGAGAGAAAGAGAGCAAAAGAGAGAGCGAGAGAGAGAAAGAGAGCAAAAGAGAGAGCGAGAGAGAGAGAGCAAAAAATATATGGGGAGAGAGAGCACAACAGAGAGGGGGGAAGAGAGAGAGCAAATGGTGGGAACGCTGTACTACAATAAAAGGGCCCGTGTGCATGGGCTTTAGGACTAGTAGACTATAATGGTTTATTTTGTTGAAAAAGTAATAAGATAAATATTTCTGAAGAATTTTGATTGACCCCACAGTTAACAACTGAGACTAAGTAAAAAATATAATAGCAGGTTTTATTCTCATATTACAATGTCCCTTTAATAATCAGAAATCAAATAAAAAAATGTTTTGCTATTCTTCTGAACATACTTAAATTCTTTTGAAACCTATGTAAGTCTGTCTCATATCAATAGAAAAAGTCATTTGGTTCGGAAAAACTTATACATAATATTTGGGTTACACAAAATAAAAAACATTATTTGGCTCTCTATAATTAAACCTAGAGTCAATGATCAAAACCTCCCCAGCATGAAGAAGAAATCACACTAAATATTTAGGATTTGTGTAGACAACATTATGTAGGTAAAGGAAAGGAAGGGGAGTCTTGTAGAAACTTCCAACAATTATAGAGCAAACTCTCCCAAAGGTGTAATGTCCAAATCCCAGTGAGCCACTTAAACCTTAGAACAGGTACCACCTTTTGAAGTCCCAAACTACCAAGCTTCAGTTTATAAACACAATTGCCAGAACATCAAAGAACACACACACCTGGATGCTCACACTAGGGTACTGAAAACCATGATATGCCAATATTCAATGTAGTGTTACAACTTCATATGTTTCTTACCTTCTCGACTTCCTGTGTTTCTCACCCTCTCGGCGTGCGGCTCCAGTGCTGTGTGTGTGATATATCCTGCTGTAGGCGATAATGCAGTCCCATGGGGAGGAGGGAGGAAGCAGGTACAGGCTCACAGCGGAAGAGTCCGTGCATCAACAAGCATAATCCAGCTGGTCAGAATTGAGAATAGAGATGTAAAGAGGATATGCAGGCTATGATTATGACGGTCAGTCGAAACGCGTAACTGTGTTTCGCTCATCAATGTTAATCTGTGTTCCCTCCAGTACAGGCTCACAGCATATCCTCTTTGCAGCTTTTCTCAATGTTATGTAGGTGTCTGACCTTCACATCAGAATCTGCATAATGAGAGAAAAAGCTATCAAGCTAAAATGTACCTTTATAAAATGAATATCGATTAGAGTTCTTAGATAATCTTGCCAGACCAGACAGCTTTAGATCATCAGGCACCTAGTCCTTTTTTTCCCCATTGGTATCCGTAGGGAAAAAGCATACCTAGGTATGCTCAGGAGCAGAAATGCACTACTGTGAGCTAGTTGCTGATAAGTGGCTGCACACATATTCTTTTTGTCATTAGTTCCCCAGATGTGCTCATTTAGCTCCCAGTAGTTTATTGTTACTTCTAAGCCCACACTTTAACAAAGGATAACAAGAGAATAAAGCTGGCTATGCTGCATCTGAATCATGACAGTTTACGTTTGACTTTACTGCTTCTGTAAGTGGGAAAAAAAAAAAAAAAAAGAGTCTTATACATTAGGCTGCCCACAACCGTGATACTTCTCTTCCTTCGGGCCTCAGTGACACAGGAGAAGATCTTGAAAAAACAAGTTCCTAAAAGACACAAGATGCACTGAAAGGAAAGAGTTTATTATCTCTATACTCGAAGGAGCAGCTTCCCAATGCTCGATATATTGACATTCCAGTCAAGCGGCAGTTAAACGTATTTTAATAAAAACTGATACAGCTTCAATAATAATGATTATTGATTATCATTACTGGGCATCTATAAGAGCACCCAAAGGGGTGCAGACATGGATCTTACAGAATAGTTCATAAAATAGGAAGGGGATAAAATCAGGAAAAATATAACAATTGTTGCCCTTGAAATGTCGACTTCCAGGAGATCAAAAAAATTATTAAAAGAAAATAAAGATAATAATTATATACAATATATATATATATATATATATATATATATACACATATATACATATATATATATACACACACATACATATTAGTCATACATATAAAGGTTGCCTTTTATTGATCCATTAGATTCTCTTTAGTTCATTGTGTTAACGGTTGATCTAATAGCAGAAAGAAAAAAAAAAAAAAGTGTAACATATCTGCCATTTCCCAATATTTCTCAGAAATTCACATTGGGATTACACGATTCTTGGAATTTTGGCGAGTTCAATGTATTACACACGTTTTTGTTTCTGAAGGTCTTCTAACAAATTGAATTTTAAAGTGACCAATAATAGGGACCAATAATAAAAATGTAAAACGCTGCATTAACTAAAGTATAAAAGCATTGATTTATTTAAACGCAAATTCTAGAAATATAATGTTGTGTTTAGAGGATAAAGGCGTCTCGACTACTGGTGAATAAGAATTGAAAATAGTTTTATTGTAATATACATAAATACATATATAAATACATACATATATACATACTAATGTTACTGGTGATCTTCATTAATCTTCTTTTAAAACTACTCCTAGCTCCACATATATTGTGAAAAAACATTGGCATCCAGAGAAACTTTTTCAGAGGCTGGCAAAAAATGTTTAAATATTTCAGAAGCACAATATAGTCAGTGGAAACATGTGAGCAGGAGAGAGCTGCTTAAAGGGACATTAAACACTTTGAGGTGCGCACTCTAGTGACCTATTTATAAATGTCCCTATTTAGCCACAGAAGAGAAAGTAACCTAAGTTACAACATGGCAGCTCTCATAGTTTTATAGACACTAAATCTTTACACTTATTTTAACAATATTTAAACAGCTAATGAAACTTTAAAGAAATACATCAACATATTATTCTCAGACTAACCTTTTTTGAATGCATCATTCTATCTTGCATTTATTTAGTGTTTAATGTCCCTTTAATGCACAAATTAGTTGCATATCAAAATAAATATGATTATTCATTGCCATCAAAACAATTGCATTTGGACATAAAGAGCAAACTTCCAGGGATAGTGCATTTGTGCTTCCCTATTGTCCCCTATCTAGATACCCATGTGGGTATCTAAACTTTTTAATATTGAGGGCCAGTTACTAATAGTTGTATCGGCCTATAATCACATTTCTAGATAAAAAGAAAAATTAGTTACCAATGTAAAATAGTTGTATATACTGATCTAATTTACAAATTGTGGTACAAATACACACTCTTAATCCCCTAATAAGGGGGCAACTACTTTCTTCTATAAAAATTAGATGTAATTGGCACTGTAACTGTGATTAATAAAGTAATATGCCTAAGCAAAAAAAAAAAAAAAAAAAAAACTGTCCAAGTGCAGATATATATCACAAATATAAACAGGGAAATTTCTTTTAAAATAAAATAAATAAAATAATAACTAATTTTCTTCAATAATCCCTTACCTGGTTCTCTGGTATCTATAGAAGAAAAACTTATAAAGTTACTGCAAATGTAAAGCTTACCAAAGTCCTGGCCTATACCAAGAGCAGCATAGGTCGGTGTTAAGTTGCACTTTTAAAGGTTAACTGAACATCTGGTGTGGTGAGGTAGGAGCCACAAAAGCAGCTACGCATTTCACTTCATAGATGGTCCTTTGTCAAGTTAACTAATTTTATATAATAATTTAAAGATGTCTTGGGCAGCTTGGACTTGGTTTTTAGGCCCTTGGGCAGCTTTGGCATGAGAGGGCATCACACCTTATTGTATTTACATTTCAGCTGGATCTTTCTGTAGTCAATATTAGGGATGGGCGAATGTTTCTAAAAATTCAAAATTTAAAACGAATTTTGATACATTCGTTCATTCTAATCGAATTTCGAATGTTTATATAACATTCTATTTTCAAATTTTCGTTTTCGAATTTTTCAATAAAATTCGAAAATATTCGTTCGAATAATAGAATGTTTAGCTATGTATTCATTCAATTTTGAAATGTAATATTCGAATTCGAATGTGACATTCAAATTTGAAATAGTATTTCTAGTCTACAACTGTGTTTAATAAATGTAATATTCGAATTCAAATGCTACATTCGAATTCGAAATAGTATTTCTAGTCTAATACTGTGTTTTAAGTGTGATATTCAATTTGAATGTGACATTCAAATTCGAAATAGTATTTCTAGTCTAATACTTTGTTTTATAAATGTAAAATTCGAATTTGAATGTGACATTCGATTCCAATGTGATATTCGATTTGAATGTGACATTCGAAATAGTGTTTCTAGTCTACAATAATATTCGAATTCGAATGCGATATTCGAATGTAACATTCGAATGTGACATTCGAATTAGAATGTGACATTCGAAAACTGTAAATAACATTTGAAAATCTAATTTTTTAGAATATTCGTTCTTATCAACATTCTATTATGTAAATCGAATTTCTACAATAACATTCGTTCTAACATTCGAATTCGGATATAAACACATTCGCCCATCCCTAGTCAATATATTAAAAACATATAAGAAATAACATATTTTAGCCTAAGACACTGTGTCTAGGGTGAAGGATTTGGAGGCTGCAGCAAATTCTGAATGGTAGTTTTATGGGGTTACATTACATATTCGCACTAATTAATAAGCAATGGTACTTGTTTGTCTAGTGAGGGTGCATTACCCTGGTCTCTGCTTGTCAGAAATATAGGAGACAAATATGAGCTACATTTTTGGGGGTTAGGCAAAGGAGCAAAAGATTTCTCAGTCCCTAGGTTAGCACAAACATATTTACACTAAAGCATATCTTGATATTTAATTCTGCAGAATTTGTTGAAAACCTCTCACAATTTAAAGTGATGGTAAACTCAATCATTTAACTAAGTGCCATCTAAAAGTAGCTACCTAAAAATCACTGTTGCCGTTTTTTGTGTGTGAAATACCTTCTATTTCTAACTATATGTCTCCAAATATAGTATTCCCTGCAGTGTAAACGCCGTCCCCGCTCGATACTGTATTTTTTTTCTCCCTCTGTCAATTGACAGGCTTTTTATAATAGCCTTTGTTTTCATCATTAATGCGTATGTGCCAAATTCTGTGTCACATCATAGTTCCAACATAGCTGTCGTCTCTATGCGCATTCACGATCCCCACAGACATGCGCATTACTTTCAAGGGGAGTTTTAGGATCGCTACATTGTAAACACTGAATCTTAGTTTTTGTGACGATTCAGTGATTACTTGGATTGCTGCCAGCAGCTTCTTCGAATTTGCGCTACTCTGCAGAACAAAAAGGTAAGAATCTGCGCTGAGTAAGGTGATACGGGAGCGCGCATCTATAGCAGTCGGAAGTCTAATTCTTTGGGATAACATCCGCCCTTACTGTGACGTTAGAGAGGTACAACCCTCAGACAACGTCATTTACTCTAGGCTTGGGGAAACAGTGAGGGTGGTCTAAAGATTAATGATTGACAGGTACAAAATGTATGAATATTACAATAATAAAACGCAATATTAAAAAAATATATATGCGATTATGCTATTTAGGATTCGTACAATTTATTAATTTAATGCAGTATACACTATATTTACCATCACTTTAATTCCAACTAATCTATAGTATTTTATAACATGACAAATGTATATACAAACTCTATATATTTAAATACAAAAAAATAAAAAAATTAACTTTAAACTCTTCTAAATGGTACATTTTCATTGTGTTTTAAAATTAATTTTGGTGCAATCATTTTTCTGTGCTTGCAAAGAGTTAAAATTTCAATGAATGCTCAGCATTTCTAACTGAACTATGGACTTAAAATTTGCTTTGCCTTATGTTAAACACAACCTGATCAGGCAAAAAAAAAAAAAAGTTAATTTTTTTGTGTGTGACAGCTTTCAAGGACATGTAAAATGCCTATTAAACTTATTGTTATAGAGGGGATATACAATGCCAATAGTAAGATTTTATTTCAAATTAAATGGACCTATTTCAGCATAGCTGTTGGGCGAAGTTCACAATGTTAGACTTTTTTTTCTTTAACATGACCCACACGTAGCAAAAATCATATTACTTCGGAACAATATAAAAATGTGTGGATTTGTAAAACATATCAGAAACATGTATGATTTAAAGTTAATGAATAAACCCTCCTTTTATGGGCAACATACATAGAATTATAAGGCAAATCAAGCAAAACATATGAAACAGGTATATATATATATATATATATATATATATATATATATATATATATATATTTTTATTGGATGGACAGCAGAACCTTTCACTTTGGCTACATGGAGCATTTTAGGAAATTAAGGCAAATAAACCAAACAAAACAATTTAACATTATGCACAACAACCAGAAAAAAAATCTAAAAAAAAGAAAATATATACAAATTTATATTAAGATAAGGAAGGTAAAAATATATTTTTTTTACATTCTTTATAAGACTTTAAGAATTGTTTCCTTATTATCTTTTGTAACAAAATGTTTTGTGTAGACCATTTGCTTTTTCCATTTAATTACATAAATAATAATAAAAAAATTAATAATATTTTAT
Organism: Bombina bombina; assembly: GCF_027579735.1. Taxonomy (NCBI): domain Eukaryota; kingdom Metazoa; phylum Chordata; class Amphibia; order Anura; family Bombinatoridae; genus Bombina; species Bombina bombina. The sequence goes on from NC_069505.1 coordinate 187,219,598, forward strand.
TTAGGGAAACCCGCAAAAGACAAGTTTCCCTGGAGAGGTCATTAAATGTAAAGCCTAGAAATATGGAATGAACTGAGATAAACTTTCAGAGGAATTTTACAGATCTTCTTGAATATAATGGTCTTTATTCTTAAATCTACTGCTTTTTCTTTGAAGAGTTTAGGTAACATTTTTTATGTAATAGCTATTTAGAAAAAAAAGACAAAATAATTAAACTAAGACAGAAATCTTCAATACACAGGGTTGAAATACAGATTAAATTTAATAAAAAGGCAATCACTGTGACTAAAAATAATGAAACATAAAAAATAATTAGGTCTCTAACCTATTTTGTACAGGTAGTCACACCTCCTACGATATATAAAAAAAATAGTTAAGATATATATATATATATATATATATATATACAGAAATACCAGCACTCACTTGTTTTAGGGTTAATACCGGGGTGCACTCAGAATATCCATGTAATAATCCAAAGCAGAGGCACTCGCCATGAGAAAACAAAATATTTATTAAGTTACAGAGTGAACTTTTCGGGCTACAACGCCCGTCCTCAGACTCCTGAAAATAAAGCACTGCTTTATTTTCAGGAGTCTGAGGACGGGCGTTGTAGCCCGAAAATTCTGTAACTTAATAAATATTTTGTTTTCTCACGGCAAGTGCCTCTGCTTTGGATTATATATATATATATATATATATATATATATATATATATATATATATATATATATATATATATATATATATATATATATATATATATATATATACACATACATACATACACACACACACACAGACAACACTGGTATTATGGGTTTTTAGAAACCCGGCGTTAGCCGCAGAAAAGTGAGCGGAGAGCAAAATTTTACTCCACATCTCACCTCAATACCAGCGCTGCTTACGTTAGCGGTGAGCTGGCAAAACGTGCTCGTGCACGATTTCCCCATAGGAATCAATGGGGCAGAGCCGACTGAAAAAACACCTGCAAAAAAGCAGCGTTCAGCTCTTAACGCAGCCCCATTGATTCCTATAGGGAAATACTTTTAATGTCTACGCCTAACACCCTAACATGAACCCTGAGTCTAAACACCCCTAATCTTACATTTATTAACCCCTAATCCGCCGCCCCCAACATCGCCGACACCTGCATAATATTATTAACCCCTAATCTGCTGCTCCGGGTACCACCACCACCTACATTATACTTATTAACCCCTAATCTGCCGCCCCCAACGTTGCAACCACTATAATAAAGTTCTTAACCCCTAAACCTAAGTCTAGCCCTAACCCCCCTAACTTAAATATAATTTAAATAAATCTAAATAAAATAACTGCAATTAACTAAATTATTCCTATTTAAAACTAAATACTTACCTATAAAATAAACCCTAAGAAAGCTTCAATATAACTAATAGTTACATTGTAGCTAGCTTAGGGTTTATTTTTATTTTACAGGCAACTTTGTATTTATTTTAACTAGGTACAAATAGTTATTAAATAGTTATTAACTATTTAATAGCTACCGAGTTAAAATAAATTCAAATTTACCTGTAAAATAAATCCTCACCTAAGTTACAATTACACCTAACACTAAACTATAATTAAATGAATTACCTAAACGAAATACAATTTAATACAATTTAAATTTTTTTATCTAAAGTACGAAAAAAAGAACCCACTAAATTACAGAAAATAATAAAATAGTTACAAGTTTTTTAAACTAATTACACCTAATCTAATCCCCCTAATAAAATAAAAAAAGCCCCCCAAAATAATAAAAAGCCCTACCCTATACTAAATTACAAATAGCCCTTAAAAGGGCCTTTTGTGTTGCATTGCCCCAAAGTAATCAGCTCTTTTACCTGTAAAAAAAAGTACAATACCCCCCCAACATTAAAACCCACCACCCACACACCCAACCCTACTCTAAAACCCACCCAATACCCCCTTAATAAAACCTAACACTAACCCCTTGAAGATCACCCTACCTTGAGAAGTCTTCACCCAATGGGGCCGAAGTCCTCAACGAAGCCGGCAGAAGTGGTCCTCCAGACGGGCAGAAGTCTTCATCCAGGCGGCGTGGAGAGGGTCCATCTTCAAGACATCCAACGCAGAGCATCCTCTTCTTTCAATGGTTCTTGAAAACTGAAGGTTCCTTTAAATTATGTCATCCAAGAATTCCGAGTCTAAACACCCCTAATCTGCTGCCCCCAACATCGCCGCCACCTACCTACACATATTAACCCCTAATCTTCCAACCCAATGTCGCCGCCACCTACATTACACTTAACCCCTAATCTGCTGCCCCCAACGTTGCCGCCGCCACTATACTAAAGTTATTAACCCCTAAACCTAAGTCTAACCCTAACACCCCTAACTTTAATATAATTAAAATAAATCTAAATACAAATTACTATTATTACCTAAATAATACCTAGACTAAATACTTACACGTAAAATAAAACCTAAGCTAGCTATCTTAGGTTTTATTTTACAGGTAAGTTTGTATTTATTTTAACTAGGTAGAATAGTTAGTAAATAGTTATTAACTATTTACTAGCTACCTAGTTAAAATAAATACAAAATTTACCTGTAAAATAAAACCTAACCTGTCTTACACCAAAACCTAGCATTACACTAAAATTGAATAAATTAAAAAAATACATTTATCTAAATTACAGAAAATAAAAAAGAAATAATCAAATATTTAAACTAATTACTCCTAATCTAATAGCCCTATCAAAATAAAAAAGACCCCCAAAATAAAAAAAATAAAAAAAATAAAGAAAAAAAAAAAACTACCTGTAGTTACGTTGCATAACAGCCAAAAATGTGTGTTGTACACCTATACCTACAAGACTCGTAATAGCAACGTTAGTGAAAAAGAAGCGTTATGAGGCTTTTTCACTCATAACGCAAAACTCGTAATCTAGCCGCAAATCATTTAGCATTTTTCTTCTTGGATTATACATTTGTGTCATTTTAATTAGACAATAATACACCTGCACGCTATATCAGAGATTGGAATACATTATTATTGTATCAACCAAATGTAGAATATCAGTTTTCTCTAGGATGTTCATAATATATTCACATAATGTAAATTGCAAACTTTTTATATAATACTTTGAAATACATAATCACCCAGCTCACACACACACAAAAAAAAAAAAAGTAAAATCAAATTATACTAAACAAAATATAGGAGAGTTAGAGGAGCGAGAGAAGAGAGGAAAGAGAAATTTTACCTGTCATATATTTTGATACACAGACAGAAAGATAATCTATATCTACATAGGAAAATAAAATTCAAACAGAAGGAGAAGCAGTCTGCCAGGAACGAACAACAGCTCAAATAGCTTGTTCTATGGCCCGGTTGCCACCTGGGAGCAGCTTCTTTTTGCCCAATTGTGCTTTCACAGAGGAAAGCTTTCCTGAAGCATATCAGTCTGATCCCGCCTAACCAGGGCAGTCCAGCCCCGAAATACCAGGCAATTCTCCTCTGAACAAGGGAAACGGCAACCACAGGTGATAAAATGCTTGCTTGGGTTGGTCTAAATGCTCATTTAAAGGACCAGTCAACACAGTAGATTTGCATAATCAACAAATGCAAGATAACAAGATAATGCAATAGCACTTAGTCTGAACTTCAAATGAGTAGTAGATTTTTTTTTCTGACAATTTTAAAAGTTATGTCTTTTTCCACTCCCCCAGTACCATGTGACAGCCATTAGCCAACCACAAATGCATACACGTTTATTCTTGCACATGCTCAGTAGGAGCTGGTGACTGAAAAAGTATAAATATAAAAAGAATTGCATGCTCTATCTGAATAATGAAAGTTTAATTTTGATTGAGTGTCCCTTTAATAATAAAATCCTTATTTGTATGAGGTGGTTGATTTTACATTCTTTTAAACGGGTGCCTGAGATAATTGTGATAATATGGGACACCTCTACATCAGGGTGTGAAAGCGAACTATTTCTTGACCTTATAGTATTCACCTCTAAAATATTTCTGCATATATCCAGATATAATACCTTTACCCTAACTTGTAAGTATTCTCCATGGCCTTGGATTTTTATATATATTTACATAGTAGATGAGGTTGAAAAAGACAGAGGTCCATTGAGTTCAACCTATACAAATCTTAATTTATCTACAATAAAAGCTCCAGTTGACCTTAAATTAATCCCATTAAAAAGGTGACCCATTTAGCACAAGCAATCAGAATTCTGTTTCTAGCCAGAAATATATCTAAACCTTTTATATGTATCTAATTTACTACCTCCTTAGGTAATGAGTTCCACAATTTGATTGCTAATACATTTGGGTTGCAGGAGATTAAACCTACTTTCCTCCAGCCTTAAATTGTGACCTCTTTTTTGTGGAATAAACAGAACTTCTGCCATCTCTGTATACGGGCCTTGAATATATTTATATAAAGTGATAATGTGCCTTTTTTCTAGAGAAAACAGACCCTGTTTGGCTAACTTGTCCTCATAGCTTAAATTCTCAATTTCCCTTGGCCTAGATTACGAGTTGCGCGTTAGGGTTAAAAAGCAGCGTTAAGAGGTCCTAACGCTGCTTTTTAATGCCCGCTGGTATTACGAGTCTTGCAGGTACAGGTGTACCGCTCACTTTTTTGGCCAGACTCGGAAATACTGCAAATCCACTTACGTCAATTGCGTATCCTATATTTTCAATGGGACTTGCATAGCGCCGGTATTAGGAGTCTGACCAAAAGTGAGCGGTAGACCCTCTCCTGTCAAGACTGGTACCGCATTTAAAAGTCAGTAGTTAAGAGTTTTACACAACAACACCGTAGCATAAAACTCTTAACTAAAGTGTTAAAAAGTACACTAACACCCATACACTACCTATTAACCCCTAAACCGAGGCCCCCCCACATCGCAAACAGTAAAATAAATATTTTAACCCCTAATCTGCCGAACCGGACATCGCCGCCACTATAATTAACATATTAACCCCTAAACCGCCGCACTCCCGCATCGCAAACACTAGTTAAATATTATTAACCCCTAATCTGCTGTCCCTAACATCGCCGCCACCTACCTATATTTATTAACCCCTACGTCACCGCCACTATATTAAATGTATTAACCCCTAAACCTAAGTCTAACCCTAACCCCCCCAACAAATATAATTACAATAAATCTAAATAAAAATTACTATCATTAACTAAATAATTCCTATTTAAAACTAAATACCTGTAAAATAAACCCTAAGATAGCTACATTGTATCTATCTTAGGGTTTATTTTTATTTTACAGGCAAATTTGTATTTATTTTAACTAGGAACAATAGTTATGAAATAGTTATTAACTATTTAATAACTACCTAGCTAAAATAAATACAAATTTACCTGTAAAATAAAACCTAACCTAAGTTACAATTACACCTAACACTACACTACTATTAAATTAATTACCTAAATTAAATACAATTAAATAAAATTATCTAAAGTACGAAACCCCCCCACTAAATTACAGAAAATAATAAACTAATTACAAGATTTTTAAACTAATTACATCTACTCTAATCCCCCTAACAAAAGAAAAAAGCCCCCCAAAATAAAAAAAAGCCCTACCCTACACTAAATTACAAATAGCCTTTAAAAGGGCCTTTTACGGGGCATTGCCCCAAAGTAATCAGCTCTTTTACCTGTAAAAAAAAAAAAGTACAAATACCTTGTCTCCTGGTAATGTGATCTTCAAGGGGTTAGTGTTAGGTTTTTTTTAAGAGGGGGTTGGTGGGTTTTAGAGTAGGGATGGATGTGTGGGTGGTGGGTTTTAATGTTGGGGGGTATTTGTACTTTTTTTTACAAGTAAAAGAGCTGATTACTTTGGGGCAATGCCCCGCAAAAGGCCCTTTTAAGGGCTATTTGTAATTTAGTGGGGTTTTTTTCGTACTTTAGATAATTTTATTTAATTGTAATCAATTGTATTTAATTTAGGTAATTAATTTAATTGTAGTGTAGTGTTGTGTTAGGTGTAATTGTAACTTAGGTTTTATTTTACAGGTAAATTTGTATTTATTTTAGCTAGATAGTTATTAAATAGTTAATAACTATTTAATAACTATTCTACCTAGTTAAAATAAATACAAAGTTGCCTGAAAAATAAAAATAAACCCTAAGCTAGATACAATGTTACTATTAGTTATATTTTAGCTAGTTTAGGGTTTATTTTATAGGTAAGTATTTAGATTTAAATAGGAATTATTAAATTAATGATAGTAATTTTATTTAGATTTATTTCAATTATATTTAAGTTAGGGGGTGTTAGGGTTAGACTTAGGCTTAGGGGTTAATAACTTTATTATAGTCACGGCGACATTGGGGGCGGCAGATTAGGGGTTAATAAGTATATGTCGGTTGCGGTGACATTGGGGGCGGCTGATTAGGGGTTCTTAAGTATAATGTAGGTGGCGGCGGTGTCCGGAGCGGCAGATTAGGGGTTAATAATATAATGCAGGTGTTGGCGATGTCGGGGGCAGCAGATTAGGAGTTAATAAGTGTAAGATTAGGGGTGTTTAGACTCAGGGTTCATGTTGGGGTGTTAGGTGTAGACATAAATGTTTTTACCCCATAGGAATCAATGGGGCTGCGTTAGGAGTTTTATGCTGCTTTTTTTGCAGGTGTTAGGTTTCAACGGGGAGAGCCGGCTGAAAAAAAACCTAAGGGGAAATCGTGCACAAGCACCTTTTACCAGCTCACCGCTAACGTAAGCAGCGCTGGTATTGAGGTGAGATGTGGAGCAAAATTTTGCTCTACGCTCACTTTTTTGCGGCTAACGCCGGGTTTGTAAAAGCCAGTAATACCAGCGCTGTCTGCAAGTGAGCGGTGAGCATAAACTGCTCATTAGCACCGCACAGCCTCTAACGCAAAACTCGTAATCTAGGCACTTATTAGCTTTGTTGCCCTTCTCTGAACTTTTTCTAGTTCTGCAATATCTTTTTTTGAGATTGGTCCCCAGAACTGCACTCCATACTCAAGATGAGGTCTTACCAGGGATTTATATAGTGACAGAAGAGGTGTGTAGTGATGTAATAGAAGGTTTTACAGTATAGAGGTGTGTAGTGATGTAATAGAAGGGTTACAGTATAGAGGCATGTAGTGATGTAATAGAAGGTTTACAGTATAGAGGTGTGTAGTGATGTAATAGAAGGGTTACAGCATAGAGGGTGTAGTGATGTAATAGAAGGGTTACAGTATAGAGATGTGTAGTGATGTAATAGACTGGTTACAGTATAGAGATGTGTAGTGATGTAATAGAAGGGTTAATACCCAATATTAGGTTTTATAATGTTGCTGCATTGGGGAAAATTGCGTTAGATTGGCTTGCAGAAACAAATTGGTTTTCATCGAAAGAAATTGAAAGCTTCATGGTTTTTCCTTTTTCTATTAAAGCTTTATTGCATATACAATTCAAAGAATTACCCAGTAATATTAAGAGTCTAATTTCAGTTAAAAATATAATTGCTGCTTGGCAAAACTTATGTACCTTAATAGGTGCAGACTACTCTTTTTCGGAATATCTGCCTTTACTGGGCAATCCAGAGTTTTCCCCTGGGATCAATCAGAATGTATTTAAAAGTTGGGTTAATAAGGGTCTCAAGGCAGTCCATCAACTCTTTACAGAAGATGGACAAATAAAATTGTTCAATATTTTAAGATGTCAGTTTGATTTACCAAGTAAGAACCTATATGCTTATCTTCAAACTTATCATTTTATAAAATCTAAGAATTGGAATGGCAGTGAGTCAGTTGCCTGGTCTGCGCTAAGATCTAGTATTATCATTTCTAGAAGCAAACCACCTTCAATCTAAATTCTATATAGTATTATGTTGGCTAAACAAAGCGATTCCCTGCTGGAAAGTCTCAGTGCAAAGTGGAGATTAGTGATTCCAAGGGTTGATCAGGAAAAAATGAGAATCAGCTGTAAATTAGTCAATAAACTTTGGATACCAATGAGTTGGAAAGAGAGCCACATGAAATTAATGCATAACTTTTACCTTACACCTTTGAAAATGTCTAAAATATATGTTAATCAAAATTTCTCATGTCCATGGTGTCTCTACATTAATGCAGATATTTTACATATGTTTACATCTTGCCCCAGGATTGATCAGTTTTGGAAAAAGGTAGCTTTTTGGTTTAATAGTCTGTATAGAACAAATATTTATTTTGATGCAGACCTTATTTTTTTTCTTGATCACACCAATCGTGAGGCATCTCCACTAAGGAAAAGCTTAAATGTAATTATTCTTCTTGTTAGATATCTTATATTAAAGAACTGGAAAGCCAAAAAAAATGCCGGGTTTCTCAGTATTCGTTAAAGAAATCCAGATGCAAATAATTTTTGAATCCTTCCATTTGAGAGAAGCAAGTGAAAGGGAAGTTAGGAAATTTTTATTAAGATGATTACCGATAATTAAGACATATCCGGAAGGAGTTCAAAAAACCATTTTATACCCATTTTTAAGTTCAGATAGTTTCAGTGACCTGGTATTACTAGGTGATTTTCCGGCGGATTGGATTAGGTGTTATAGAGACTCATAGTATTATAATACTGAACTGAAATAATGAGGATATACTCTAGACTCCTGACGAGGTGTCGAGGAGAGTGTGGGGGGGGGGGAGCTCGGATCAATTTTTTCTTTTTCTCCTTCTTTATTTTTTTTTTCTCTTTTCTTTTGTCCCGTATATATAGTTTCTAGGCCTAAAATAAAATATGCCATAAGTGTAAAATGCAGAGTTTGCTATGATCATTCTTTAATTTACAATGTCAAGAAAAAGTGGATAAAAATTGTTTATTTGGCTAATGCAATATGGTATAACTTCTCTGTTTATTATCACAGGTTTTTCTTTCTGTTCTTTTATATCTATTGAAAACAATGCCCTGTGTGGTGTTCGAACTGCTGTAATATGCATACCTTTTACACTGTTGGCAAACATAAATAAATATAAAAAAAAAAAAAAAAAAGAAGGGTTACAGTATAGAGGGTGCAGTGATGTAATAGAAGGTTTACGGTATAGAGGTGTGTAGTGATGTAATAGAAGGGTTATAGTATAGAGATGTGCAGTGATGTAATAGAAGGGTTATAGTATAGAGGGTGTAGTGATGTAATAGAAGGGTTACAGTATAGAGGGTGTAGTGATGTAATAGAATTAGACTCTGTATTTAATGAGTCTCACAACTACAGAACTGTTGTATCCATCCAGTCTCACTGACATCACAAGACGTAATGACCATTTTGTGCAAGACAATCACAAATACACACCCTCCTCTGCTTTGTGGGCTACAACAAGAGGGCACCATATAAAGAGCAGAATGTCTATCCTGATGGTTTGATGACCCAGTAGCACAAAAGTCAAATCTCACTGTGTGGCTCAAACAAACATGTTTTTAGGATTCTTTAGATTGCTGAAAAGAGAACAAACACATGGTTGAAGTCATGATTTGTGCTGCAATGCATTTTCACTCCTGAGCAGGGCATGATTTTGGGCCAATCAGGTGCAGCATACTTGTGTAGCTGTCAATCAATGACCATCTCTGGCTCTTTGCTGGGGTTATATACATAGGTAAAGGTGAACATTTGTGTATTAGAGCACTTTATTTTTGCACTATGCTGTCTCTTTAAACTGGTCCCCTAATGCTCCAGGAAGAATCACCACATAATTCTGACAGCTTTACATTGAACATCTATTTATTTGGGGCAGTTCCCTTATGTCACTATTAGCTGTATATGTAACAAACAAACAACTAGTAGATTATTAAAGACTAGTTGATAAGCCTGCCCAGGGGGCAGTCTATGTGTGAAAAATGTAATCCCCCACCAAGATACAAAAAATAAAAAAGTAAAAATACAGAAAAAAATAAACAACACTATCCAAAAAAAAAAAAAAAAAACCTAATCCCTATGAAAATAAAAAAGCCCCCCCCCCCCCAAATGAAAACACCCCCTAATCTAAAAATAAGCTACCAATAGCCCTTAAGAGGGCATTTTTAGGGCATTGCCATGTGGCCATGTTATGTGCCATAGTGAATTACAGGATTCCCCCACTTAAAAGAGGAGGCAACAGGGATGAGGAATTACTTAAAAGAGAAACACAGTGGATGCATAGATTAGTCACACTGGCCCCAATGGGACTAAATACCTATATTGATTATTCATTGTTCTACTAAGGAAAATCCCCACTATATCTAATGATGTATAAAACTATCGGTGTGCATGTATATTTTTTATTTTTTTCATTTACTGTTTATATGCAACATTTGTACAATGAATTGTTGATAACTTTTTGGATACAGGGCTATTTGTATAATATGACAAATATAAATATTTACACACACACACACACACACAGAATACAGATTACATTATCACGTGAAAAACATTGGAATGTGAAATATGTACAGTAAATATACAGTAAAAACAAAGATCTGTACAGACACTTATACTATATATATATATATATATATATATATATATATATATATACACATACATACATACATACATACACACACACATATATACTCACACACACACACGTCTAAAAACCAGAAATACCCTCCACTGATGACCTAAAAGTATACCATTACCTGGCACAATACTAATAAAATAATTTAATATAAAGATCAGTAAATGGCCACCAACAATTACTCATAAAAATAACATTTAATGAAAAAAAAATATTAACAGAAATACTATGTGAAAAATAATAACTAAATGTTGCTATAAATAAGCCACCTAAGCGGTATATACAACACAGTTCCACTGCAGATGGATAATATGCACCACACCAAGGGTACCCTTAATTTGAAAGTTATATTGGGAGCTCCCAAATGGAGGATAACATTTCTTCACCGGTATCACCGGTATTGATATAAACACCATAGGAGGATTTTCCAAATATAGAGAATATCCCCAATTCCACAGGATTCACGGAAAGTCCTTAGTTTCAGCCATATCCCAAATTAGTAAGCAAGCAAAATAAAGCGGTTAATAGCAGTCTCCCCCAGTAGGTAGATATACAGTCAGTCTTAAGTGCAAGCTAGAACATAGGCAGGGCAGGTAGCAAAAGCACATAATTCTCACCCGTAATCAAGGGCTGGTGTTCCGTGTCACTGTAACAAGTGTAGAATATGCTACTCACCTAACCCTCCTGAACATATGCCGTCTAGCTCCGTCGACTGGGAGGCCGGTTATTAAATAACCCTTATAGGCTTACCATGGGGATTCCACTCGTAGTGAGAATGCTGCAAGTACTGGACCAAATCAATTCACCTGAATCCGTTTCGGAAGATCTTCAGTATGTTCCTACATCTGCTGTGGAAAACGTTTAGCTGCCTTGCTTGCTTAGGTCATCAGTGGAGGGTATTTCTGGTTTTTACCTTTCACTGCCGATTTAAATTTTCTTTTTTGATGTTTAATAAATAGTAATTATACCTCTGTGCACTGCACGCTTGCCTCTGTCCTTATAACAGCAAGTGTGCATAGACTAAGTCTGATTATTTCTGGTGCCAATCATCCATGTTAAATATATATATATATATATATATATATATATATATATATATATATATATATATATATATATATATATATATATATATATATATATATATATATATATATATATATATATATATATATATATATCTCCACCCTGCAGGTTGACCCACCCGTTGTCAACTGCCTGGGTGCAAAAGCAAGGAGCAATAGTAAAGCAATAAATTGCACTCACAGGACTTCTATTTTAAATAACAAAGTTACTTTAATGGAACGTTTTCGAGTTTATACTACTATACCTCAGCTGATGAAGGGTAGTATATACCCGAAAACGTTCCACTAAAGTAACTTTGTTATTTCAAATAGAAGTCCTGTGATTGCAATTTTTTGCTTATATATATATATATATATATATATATATATATATATATATATATATATAGGGAGTGCAGAATTATTAGGCAAATGAGTATTTTGACCACATCATCCTCTTTATGCATGTTGTCTTACTCCAAGCTGTATAGGCTCGAAAGCCTACTACCAATTAAGCATATTAGGTGATGTGCATCTCTGTAATGAGAAGGGGTGTGGTCTAATGACATCAACACCCTATATCAGGTGTGCATAATTATTAGGCAACTTCCTTTCCTTTGGCAAAATGGGTCAAAAGAAGGACTTGACAGGCTCAGAAAAGTCAAAAATAGTGAGATATCTTGCAGAGGGATGCAGCACTCTTAAAATTGCAAAGCTTCTGAAGCGTGATCATCGAACAATCAAGCGTTTCATTCAAAATAGTCAACAGGGTCGCAAGAAGCGTGTGGAAAAACCAAGGCACAAAATAACTGCCCATGAACTGAGAAAAGTCAAGCGTGCAGCTGCCAAGATGCCACTTGCCACCAGTTTGGCCAGATTTCAGAGCTGCAACATCACTGGAGTGCCCAAAAGCACAAGGTGTGCAATACTCAGAGACATGGCCAAGGTAAGAAAGGCTGAAAGACGACCACCACTGAACAAGACACACAAGCTGAAACGTCAAGACTGGGCCAAGAAATATCTCAAGACTGATTTTTCTAAGGTTTTATGGACTGATGAAATGAGAGTGAGTCTTGATGGGCCAGATGGATGGGCCCATGGCTGGATTGGTAAAGGGCAGAGAGCTCCAGTCCGACTCAGACGCCAGCAAGGTGGAGGTGGAGTACTGTTTTGGGCTGGTATCATCAAAGATGAGCTTGTGGGGCCTTTTCGGGTTGAGGATGGAGTCAAGCTCAACTCCCAGTCCTACTGCCAGTTTCTGGAAGACACCTTCTTCAAGCAGTGGTACAGGAAGAAGTCTGCATCCTTCAAGAAAAAACATGATTTTCATGCAGGACAATGCTCCATCACATGCGTCCAAGTACTCCACAGCGTAGCTGGCAAGAAAGGGTATAAAAGAAGAAAATCTAATGACATGGCCTCCTTGTTCACCTGATCTGAACCCCATTGAGAACCTGTGGTCCATCATCAAATGTGAGATTTACAAGGAGGGAAAACAGTACACCTCTCTGAACAGTGTCTGGGAGGCTGTGGTTGCTGCTGCACGCAATGTTGATGGTGAACAGATCAAAACACTGACAGGATTCATGGATGGCAGGCTTTTGAGTGTCCTTGCAAAGAAAGGTGGCTATATTGGTCACTGATTTGTTTTTGTTTTGTTTTTGAATGTCAGAAATGTATATTTGTGAATGTTGAGATGTTATATTGGTTTCACTGGTAAAAATAAATAATTGAAATGGGTATATATTTCTTTTTTGTTAAGTTGCCTAATAATTATGCACAGTAATAGTCACCTGCACACACAGATATCCCCCTAAAATAGCTATAACTAAAAACAAACTAAAAACTACTTCCAAAACTATTCAGCTTTGATATTAATGAGTTTTTTGGGTTCATTGAGAACATGGTTGTTGTTCAATAATAAAATTAATCCTCAAAAATACAACTTGCCTAATAATTCTGCACTCCCTGTATATATATATATATACACACATATACGTTAAAACTTTTGGCAGACCTTTATTTGTCAAACACTTTATACCATTTATCTGTGAGCTCTTATAACTAATATTTTTTGTAAATAATTTTTATCACAATGTTTATATGAGTGTAACTGTACTTTTAAAGGGATACTAAACCCAATTTTTTTCTTTCATGGTTCAGATAGAGCATGAGATTTTAAGCAACTTCCTAATTTTCTCCTATTATCAATTTTTCTTTGTTCTCATGCTATCTTGATTTGAAAAAGCAGTACTGTATGCTTTAGAGCCAGCCCATTTTTTGTTCAGCACCTGGGTAGAACTTGCTGATATGTGGCTAAAGGTAGCAAACCAATTAGCAAGCGCTACCCAGGTGCTGAACTAAAAATGGGCTGCCTCCTAACCTTTCATTACTGCTTTTTCAAATTAAGATAACATGAGAACAAAGAAAAATTGATAATAGGAGTAAATTAGAAAGTTGCTTAAAATTGCATGCTTTATCTGAATCATGAAAGAAAAAATGAGGGGTTAGTATCCCTTTAAGTGTATTTATGTTGTGTTTAATGCAACTTTTTTCTTCCCCTACCCTTTACATAAGCTTAAAGTGAAGGTAAAGTTTTCATGTTTTCAAGACATTAATGCATCATTGGCTAACATAATAAGCTGTTCGCTAAATTTATTCCATTTTATATCACTTATTTCTATTTTTTTTTACTATAGTAAGCTGCCTACCGTTAGCGTGTAAACTCCACCCCACCTCAGCTTCTGGATTTTTTAGGCTGTTACATATAGAGCGGTCCCACCCGCTCTATGCGCATCTCCAAAGCTCGTACACGACGATCGTAAGCATTGCGCATGCGTAAACCTCCGATTTCTATGACCAATGCGCATGGCTTTTCTGAGTGCGTTTGGTGCGAGCCGTTCAGTGTCCCTGGGGGTGTGTTTGCAATGTCCAATCAGCTTGCTGGAATTGCTGACAGGCTAAGCGAGTGATGTGCAGGATAGCCTGAGACAGAGTCAGCTGAGAGCGGAGTTACCGTTATCGGATGTGGCAACTTGTATTTGACTGGTCTCTTGGACATATTTGAGCAATGCCTTCCTAGCGAGGTGAGTACTGCAGTGGTACCTCTGGAGCCGGTATGAGACCGGGTGAGTCCTTGGATGATCGCCAGGAAACAGTTATCGTGAGCTGTGCACACAGACATTAGTTTGTAGAAGTCTGTGTAAGAATTAGTTAGTAAGGCTTCAATGTGAAGGTCTTGTGAGTAGCACAATTTCAGGATAAGTAATGTGAAATAAAAGTACAGCACCCAACCCTGACAGCAACATAGCGCTGAAGGAACAACTATACAGTGTTCATTCAGTGCTATGTTGTGCGATTGAGAGATCAGCATTTTTTTTTTTGACCGGACACGTTTGTAACAATATTTGCTGTAGGTGGTCTGAATTAAAGCTACTACGCATGCGCGAACGGGAGCGCGCGCTGGAGTACAAGATGTAGAATAGGACAGTAGCGAATGCGCTTTTTGAATAGTAGGCGGGTGACCTAGATCCACGGCCGCCTAACGGCCAGAATTTCAGTTGGTAGTTTGAAGAACGTGATCAAGAGGAAAAAAAAAAAACAAAAAAACGGGTTGATTGTTATCAGCTTAAAATATAGCTTTTATACGGCTATAACGTTATTTCTAAGATCATTTCATATAGGTTGATGAATGAAACTCATATTTATTTGTGACATATAATTGAATTCTATTTCAATATATAGGTAAGTTTACCTTCACTTTAAATCGTGATTGAGCTAGAGCGAACGCGTTTACTTTCAGCTCGTAATATGCACACTATTTCCTTTGCGGGCAAAAAGCAGAGAAAAACCCAATATTGCTTGTGTGTAAAATGTAGCGTGCCACTTGTAAACTAGTCTTGGTGACAATCACAGCATGTTGCGCCTGCGCTTATGTCACATGTAGTTTCACAGAGATAATTTAATAACAAGCCAGTACATTTCACGTCTTTAACACAACATAATAAAACATAATATCATTCTTTTTCTAAACAATTCAAAAGAGATAATTCTAAATATCATGGTATAAGAATACTGAAATAAATAACTCAGTAGAGCAACATCCTAATTAAAGAATAAAACTCCCCAATTAATTAAAACTTTTTTTTTTTTTAAAGCCCTTACTGCAAAAGGATTAAACACATAGCTAATGTCCTGCTTGAGATAGACAACAGAGTAGCTTCTGAGCACAGACTGGCAGTTGATTGGCTTATACATGCGTATGCTGCTCCTAATTGTCTTCACTGTCTACTTCTCTAGCAGGAGATCACTTTAACTTTGTGTTTAATGCAAAAATTACATCAATTATAGCATTTTTATTTCTTTTAAATAGACTCTCCATTTAAAAAGCTCAATACATTTTGTTTTAATGCATAATCTTAAAGGGACAGTGTACTTGAAAATTAGTTTTGGTTAAAAAGGCAGATAATCCCTTCATTACCCATTCCCCAGTTTTGCATAACCAACACAGTTATATGAATATAGCTTTTACCTCTGTGATTACCTTGTATCAAAGTTTCTGCAGACTACCCCCTTAATTCAGTTCTTTTGACAGCCTTGCATTTTAGCCGATCAGTGCTGACTCATAAATAACTCCATGGGAGTGAGCACAATGTTATCTATATGACACACATGAACTAGCAGTGTCTGTGAAAAACTGTCAAAATGCACTGAGATAATTGGCAACTTCAACAGTTTAGAAATTAGAATATGAGCCGACCTAGGTTTAGCTTTCAACAAAGAATATCAATTGAACAAAGCAAATTTGAGCATAAAAGTAAATTGGAAAGTTGTTTAAAATTTCATGCCCTATCTGAATCACGAAAGTTTAATTTTTAACTAAACTGTCACCTTTAAAAAGAAATTTAGAATATTTTCTTCTATTAGATTAACATATTTTTAGATATCCTTATGCAAAATTTCACATCAAAATTAACTTGAAGTGCAAAAGGTAAAACATATACACTGATATACATAATATACTAGAATTTAAGGATTTATAAATAAACTAATGTTAAATAGATATGTGTATGAGAGCTGTAATGACAATTATGGCAAAAAAATAAATAAATTAAAAATCTATAGAATACATGAAACATTACCTTCAAGATAAATGCTCCAAAAGGGAATTTTATATTGTAGAAAAATACATAATCACAAACATATGAATAAAAGCACATTTTGATTATTATCTTTATTTTAAAGAATCATAATATTAAAAAGGTATAATTTAACTAAACTCATTCAAATGAGCTTACCCCAAAAACGTCATTACCTCACTGTTGTGAGCTCAGGAGAAAGGGCAAGCACAGAAATTGTTAATATGTTTAAAATATACTAATAAATGATTAAATTGTTACTATATGTACAAAACAATTAAAAGCATAAACCACTTCAAAAGAATATTATCTAATTCATCAATGTATTCACATATATTAATTGCTCATTAGGATGCACTACATATCTACATGTTGCACAAATGTATATTATATAAATATATTTCTATCAATAAACACAGACATACACACATTATATATATATATATATATATATATATATATATATATATATATATATATATATATATATATATATATATATATATATATATATATTAGATAGATAGGATACTTTAGAAGTTTTACATATTTACATTTCCTTTCCAATTCCAAACGTACTAAAAAAAAAAGTGTCTAACCTGAGGCATTTTCTTTTTTTTTTTTTTAATGCAGTCCTAGTTCCATAGAGGGCATACAGAAAAAAAGATGTGATTTATTTAAAACATTCTATTAAAAGGCTAAAAAAGCTAAACATTATTAAATATTGCACTGTATTTTGATTTTAAGTTACAGAATTTGCAATACCACCAATTCTCTAAACTGGAGAACTCTGGAAATTAATTTTAAATGATTGGTACCCCATCTCCTAACGTTCTCCACTAGTAATACCCTTGTAAATACCTTATACAGCTGTAAATTACAGTTTTTAGGGCAGCAAATAAAACACATTTCACATCAAACAAATTAATTGCACATTAATTAAAACTGTAAAAGAAAGGCAAATATTAAAAGCAATCCCACATAACTGCTGCAAAACAGGTTCAATAATGAAATAAATGTGGTATATATAATTACCTTGCTCTTTTAAGGGACCTAATAAACAAAACTTTTTTTTTCTAAAAAAAAAAAAAAAAAAGACAAAAAAGAGAAAAAGACAAAAAAGGAAAACGACCCTTAGTCCCTCTGTCAATATTTTTTTTCCTTCAACCACTAACTTCATAAACAGCACATGGATATAAACAACTCTGAAGTTTATATAGTTGTATTATTGAAAATCCCTGTTTTTTGGGTGGGGGGTTGAGGGGAGGGAAGCGAGTAAAGACCTGCCCAGTGGAATACAGGAGGTGGAGAATAAAATGTATAAAAGAAAGTGTTGCCTGCTTCCTCAGCCTGTCTCCATAGAACTGGGGCAGCTAACAGAAATAAATCTAGTTTGGGTGAGGAAATATTCTGAAGGCAACTCTCCATCTATTCAATATATTTCTCAAACCCAACTTGTAGACATCTGCTTGAAACCAATACACGTGGGGGGAAAAAGAAATTCTTTGAATAACATTAAGAAAACAAAAACTAAGTCATTTGATTTCCAGTGGAGCAGTCTCAATACAGATTGAATTAGAAGTTTATGAAGATGGAACAGCTAATGTGCAAACACAGTCACAGAGAACCCCAGGTCTGCAGGCAAGGAGAGCGCAGCATTACACAGGTATTTACCAGGGCTGTTAGGGGGGCTCCTCATGATTATAGGGGCTGTGTGACTATGTCATAGGTTGCATTATTCATTATGTGTATGCTAACAGCAGAGCACTGCATTTCTCCCAGCACTGGTGGGGTTAAACCTCTGCTTCACTGGATGACTTTTTTTTTCTCCCCTGTGACAGGTCTGAAGGAATGGATGTTTTTCTATGTTTCGTACCAGGATGTGTCAATCTTTTATGGATTCTGGGAGGAGAGGGG
Organism: Bombina bombina; assembly: GCF_027579735.1. Lineage (NCBI taxonomy): Eukaryota > Metazoa > Chordata > Amphibia > Anura > Bombinatoridae > Bombina > Bombina bombina. The sequence continues at coordinate 187,238,233 of NC_069505.1, forward strand.
CAGGGTAGAAAAAAATAAGCAATGCTGGGAGAGTTATACAACAGCTGTAAAGAGTTATAGGATATTGTGTTTTGCTGGTGTAGGAAGGTGATTCTATTTGTAGAACTTGCACGTACTAATATATCTATATAAATAATGTTCAGCACTGGGAGATGCTAAGGAAGCAAATTCTTATAGACATGGCAACAGAGCTGTAGAATTTTGTTTTTGTTCTGGTTACTTTTTATTTTATTTAACTTTTTTGCACTGTGATTTGTTACTGAAATTTTTCAGCAGACATTTGTGGCAGCAAATATGTTAATGTCACTGTCACTTCTATAAATTGTGTGTTCATGGGGTTATAGAAACTTAAGGGTTAAGTGAGCTGACAGCTATAGGCTCAGGAAGCAGGAGAGGTGGGGGGTTTTTTTGCCCTGGAAGTTGCCATTCTTTGGCTCCCCTTTGCATCTGCTAATCATGGTGTAATAATGTGACTTTTACAAGGAAACGTATTATTGCTGCTACTTCCCAGAATATTAGATTATTTTTTTTTTCCCTATCCGAATTCTGTATTTATTAAATAATGATATAGAAAGATGTTTAAGCAAACGATCGGTTTGTAAAATACTATTCTCCATCCAGCAGAGGGCAATATAGTAACGTACTTCTATTATTTAGCAAGATACTAGCATGTTTTGGTAATAACAATAATATAAAATCATGTTTTAGGTAATAGTTGTGCCCATTCCCAAATGTAACTGAATGCAATTCTTTTTATTTATAAATATGCATAGGAAAAAAGGTTTTGCTGGGATATAAAAATAGTTATTATAGTTCTGTTCTTTCTTTAGAAGTAGAGCTGTGCATAAATACTGATTATTTGTAGATGTCTCTTCTTTAGCTAAAGTTGCTGCAGATGTTAATGTGTTATTGGTCAACATTACTGTGTTGTCTTCATAGAAGAGGAATATCAATGTGTTTAAGAATAACTAATGGTATTTCCAATCTCAAAAGTTCTTAATTGGCTCTTTTTCATATACAAACATTGCCCTCGCTTCTTAGTACTTACAGAGAGAATGGGAGATACAAAAAAAGGCATCACTACTTACATTTTAAACTGCAATTTACCTCAGTTTTATCAAATATAGGTTTTGCCAACAGATAAGAACAGCAAGGCCCACCTAGAAGTCTTATTATGCAGTGTGAATTATTATTAATATAGTGCTGCTGGGCCTTAGGCAATAGAGAAATCCAAGAAATTATTACACAGGAATTTTTTTTCACTTAAGGACCAGTAAACATGGTAGATTGGCATAATCAACAAATGCAAGATAACAAGACAATGCAATAGCACTTAGTCTGAACTTCAAATAAGCAGTAGATTTTTTTTTTTGTTTCTGACAATTTTAAGTTATGTCTTTTTCCACTCCACCTGTACCATGTGACAGCCATCAGCCAATCACAAATGCATACACGCTTGTTCTGTGAATTCTTGCACATGCTCAGTAGGAGCTGGTGACTCAGAAAGTTTAAATATAAAAAGACTGTGCATAATTTCATAATGAAAGTAAATTGGAAAGTTGTTTAAAACTGCTGCTCTATCTGAATAATAAAAGCTGAATTTTGACTTGAGTGTCCCTTTAAATGATCAGTAAACACAGTAGATTTGCATAATAAACAAATGCATGATAAAAAGACAATGCTATTGCACTTAGTCTGAACTTCATATAAGCAGATTTTTTTTTTCTAACAAATTTCAAAGTTATATCTATTTCCACTCCTGTGTCATGTGACAGTCATCAGCCAATCACACATATGTATATTCTGTGAATGCTTAGTATGTAAATATAAAGACTGTGCACATTTTGTTAATGGAAGTAAATTGGAAAGTTGTTTAAAATCACTGCTCTATCTGAATCATGAAAGTTATTTTGACTTGAGTGTCCCTTTAAGGGATATTCTAGTCTAAAAATAAAGTGCTTTAATACTTAAACGTCTCAGATATGGCTGGTGAGCAGCATACTTAGATATCCTCCCATCACAGGCAGTCTCTTAATCTGAAAGGGCACAGGAGCTCACTAGGCTTGACAGTGGTTTTACCCTCCATTTACAAGTGTATAAGGGACCTTTAGTTAAATATAACATTCTTTATCTAAAGAGAGCATTTATTTATTTTAAATAAAATGGATCTAAACATTTTTGCTGAATAAACCTGCAATGCTCCAGCTTTAAATCCTGACACTTTATTGTATTATTCTTACTTCTCAAAACGACTTCCTCTGAACTTTTGCAGCCTGTGTTCAGCCATAAAGCCAGTTTCTGTATAACAATCTTTATGGGAGTGCACTTAGCACTGGGCCCTGTTACCTCCCATATACACTGCAATTCTGACTTCTTCTACATCTGCACTAATGAACTTATACTGTGCACTGCAGGATGATAATTATCAACAGACAGAAGGGAATTAACTCTCTGCACCCCCCCCCCCCCCCCTGGAAAACCACTGCTTTAACTCTTCAGTTGTCATACTGGGCTGAGCAAAAGATTGCAGTTTCCCCTGGCAGCAAAGGGTTTAATCTATGCACCCTGGGGGCTTTGTAACATGAACTGCAGCTGATCAGAGAGTCTGTGTATGTGTATTCAGGGCCTCTCAGCTAATTAATTTCTAGGAAAAAGCTTGTTTTCTCTGCCCTTTGAAGTGCTGCTTTGTACAGGGTTGTGAGCCCTTGTGACGTGTTTAATAGAAGCTGCTTGTTACAGTCTGAAAGTGACACAGATAAAATACGCACGCACAAATGTATCTGCTGACTCAAGATTCCTAGTAGGGAGTTCAGCTTCCCACACAGATACTGCACACAGGGACAGACATCTAGTAGGTTCAAATCCTGCAGGGTATATAAAGAAAAATCACAAACTCACACTTAAAGATTTCTGGATGGGATCTGGAGTCTCAATGTTATAAATAAACCCTTCTCTATGCTTTATAGTTGGCATGACAGATTTATACAGAAAATGACTGAGATAAATAGGAGCTCTGAGTAAATATAAAGCACCTGACCTCATATATTACACCTGTGCCACATACAGGGCAGATTTAGGCTATCACATACTTGGGCTTCAGATTTACAGCTGCACAGTAAGGTTCCTGCCTTTAGCTATCTAAATAAAGGGACATTAAACCCAAAATGTTTTTCATGGATCTGACAGAGCATGCAGTTTTCCAATTTACTTATATTATTTAATTTGCTTCATTCTTTGTATAATTGCTGGGAAAGCATACCTAGGTAGACTTAGGAACTGGGAGCTCTCTGCAGATTGGTGTCTTGGGATTGGCTTGGCAACGTGTTCAGCTAGCTCCCAGTAGTGCATTGCTGCTCCTTGACCAAAGGATACCAATAGAATGAAGCAAAATTGATAACAAAAGTAAATTGGAAAGTTGTTTATATATGCTCTGAATCATGAAAGAGAAATCATGGATTTTATATCCCTTTAGGAGTATAAGAACCAGAGAAGGAATTCTTTGTATTCTCATTTTAAGAGTACCCCTGACTAAACACACTGAGAAATATAGAAACTCTTTTGAAGCTACTTAGGTCAGTCATACATTGTAAAATTGATTTCCCGGCATATTAAAGAGGTTGATCCTGGCAGACATATGTCTTGGATTTGGGTAACAAGAGGGTGGTTCTGCTCGAGTCTTTTGTAATCACTGAAAGTACTACATCTTCTTGAGTAGCACAACCCTATCTTCTCCTGGGTGCAGGGAGAAATGTCCAGGCCTGTGCTGTTCTACAAGGTGATCAGCTAAATCTCTGCTCCTTACAAATAACGTAGGTCTTATGCGTACATTCAATTAAAGGACATAAATGTCCAAAAATAAAATGCTCTGTGTTCTATGAGTGCGCAATAATAAAATGCTGTATGCGATAAATACATATTTAAAGTCTGCTCCATACCAGCAATGCCCTACTGGGAGCTAGCTGAACACATTTGATGAGCCAGTAACAAGTTGCTAATAAGTGCAGCCACCAATCAGCAGCCAGCTCCTGGCCCTACCTAGATATGCTTTTTAACAAAGGATAGCAAGAGAACAAAGCAATTTAGATAATCAAAAGTAAATTGGGAAGTTGTTTGACTGTGTATGCTTTGTCTGTATCATGAGAGAATTATTTAGGATTTCATGTCCCTTTAATTTTGACTTTCATGTGTATGTTATAGTTTCTTCCAAACTATAGGATGTTGATTTAGAAATGTTGTCAAGGTAACCTTTTATTATTATTATTATTATTATTATTATTATTATTATTATTACTACCAGTTGTTGGACGTCTGCTCTATATCTGGCTTAAGGGAAGTATATGATGATCTACAGAACAAAGTGTATACTTATACTGCTATGTATTACAGCAGCTGTAAATACTTGAGAGGTTAAAGCAAAATGAAATGATTAAATTCCTATTTGCAGATTGTTTTTGCTTGTGTTTTACTTTACAGAAGTTACAGGGAGTCCTTTCACTTATTTAATAAGGGAAACTAGAAAATACAGAACGGGAGGCAAAGACAGACTAGAAGTGGCTCTTTGGTAACGTAAAAAGTCTTCATTATATTCATGTTTCAGAGGAGGCAAAACACGAGGCAGATGCCAGACGATGGTTAAAGTGAGAAGAAACCCAAATTTTCACTTTCATGATGAGAATACAATTTTTTTAAAAAAACTTTCCAATTTACTTCTAGGGTCCTATTTAACAAATGTCTGTCGGACTTTATTTGACAGTGCGGATCAGGTCCGCCAGACCTTGCTGAATGCGGAGAGCAATACGCTCTCCGTATTCAGCATTGCACCAGCAACTCTTGTGAGCTGCTGGTGTAACGCCCGCCCCCTGCAGATTCCCCGCCAGCAGGGGGGTTTTTAGACCGCTGCTTTATAACTGGTGTTTCTGGCGAGCCTGAAGACTCTCCAGAAACACGGACCCTCAAGCTCCATCCGGAGCTTGATAAATGGGCCCCTAGTATCAAATTTGTGTCACTTTCATGTTCTTTGTTGAAGAGCTATATAGATAGCTAGCGTTCACGTCTGGAGCACTACATTAATGTTTCCATATAGTGCGGCTGACACACCCACTCTCCTGAGCTTAAAGGGACATGAAACCCAATTTTTTTTATTTCATGATTCAGATAGAACACTTGTTAAAAAAAAAAAAACAAACAAGAAAACTTTACAATGTACTTCAATTATCTAATTTTCTTCATTCTCTTGTTACCCTTTGTTGAAAAGCATAACTAGATAGGCTCAGTAGCTACTGATTGGTGGCTGCACATAAATGCCTCGTGTGATTGGCTTCCCCATGTGCATTGCTATTTCTTCTACAAAGATATCTAAAGAATGAAGCAAATCAGATAATAGAAGTAAATTGGAATGTTGTTTAAAATTGTATCCTCTATCTAAATCATAAAAGAACAATTTTTGGGTTTCATGTCCCTTTAACTTCTTGCTTTTTAACAAAGGATAACAAGAAAAATTAGTAAATTGGAAGGTTGTTTAAAATTGTATGTTCTATCTGAATCATGAAATAATTTTGGGGGGTTTTATGTCCCTTTTTAAATGTTGGCTTTTTGTCCACTGACAAAGTGTTTTGCTTGTTTCATTCTGGGTTTTTTTTTCTCCCATTTGCCTTCTCTGCAGTAATTGTTTGGAGAAGTGGAGAGAGAGCAGAATTGGAAAGGCTTCTGCATTGTTAAGCAACAGGGAATTGGGGGCATATGAGGGAACCTTTAACATGTCAGAATACCAGAGCACAGGCAGATGTTTGCTGACTCCCCTAATCTATCTGTTTCTACAGCGTTGGGTTCCTTGTTGTGCATGAAACAAAACATAGGGGGAATTGAGTTTGCAAATATGGGGAGGGTGACAGGAGAATTTGGTAAACAAAGATAACATGCGCAGTGAATTCAGTGTATAAAGGTGAGAGCACTGGAAACCATCAACTGATGAAATCTCTTCTGGATAACCTTCAAATGAAACTAGATCCGATTCCCAGAACACACATGAATCAATAGCCTAGGGTTTCTAAGGCACTAGATATTATGATTAGGGGATTTATAGGAATATTAAGACACACACATATAAAGATGTATATATGAATGAGTGATTTTTAACTTGCGCTAGCAGTGTACAGTTTGGCTCAATGCCAAATAACTCCTTTTTTTTTAAATTTTGAAATATAAAACTGAACTCTATTTAAATTCTCTTTCTGTCTTGATCAAAGATATAGACACTTTGTGCATTTTTACACTGTGGACTCCCTTTTGGCTGCTTAATGTAATTTGTCCACAGTGTGGGTGTGAAATAAATATATATAGATGGCAGGAATGCAATAACTTGTGGGGGTCAGTTGTGGGTGAAAGGCTTTAGGGAGCGTTTCAGAGAGACTATGCACAGTAGATGTAGAGAAGGTTTTTTTTTTTATGGATGAGGATATTTCAGGTCCTAGTAAAATAATCTAGTCTCCTTAGCTACTGTTTTGGTGTCCTGGAATTCCTTAAACGGTTTCATAATTTAACTGGGGTTGGCGAACACTGTCCTGATTAGATTTACTATTGAATTGTTTTGCTCCAGTAAAAATAGTGTTTGTGAAACAGCAGCACATTTAGCCAAACTGCACCAAACCATACCTCTGGAGTTATGGTAAGGCTTATGGTTAATCCTTTGAATGAAATCAGTGTTTTTGCACTCCCCGTGGCATCCAAAAAAGTGAATCTTAATACAAAACATATTGAACATCTTAAATGTCTCAATTTGACAATGAGTGACATTGTCACTGTAAACTCTCAGTAGTATACCCCCTAATGACACATTAAAAAACAAATGTAGGTTTTGTAAATACCTTTACATACTGAAGTTCACACTAACATGGTGTAATTCTTGGGAATAATAAACAGTGTTCTCTACAGAAAATGTTGCCAGCCAGGTGGCATACAGTACCCAGGTGGGGGTAGTGTAATTTCTAATCTATCATGTTCAGCTATCTAAAGCACAAATTAATTGCATAATTTAACATCTATTTTTAATTGTACAAATTATCATTAAATACATTTAACATATTTAATACTGGCTAATTTTATCTTCATATTAGTTAAAATGTTAGCCAGGTGGAAAAAAAGGAGTAAAGGTCCTGAGATAACACTGCTAAATTATTACAGTTGTGCAATCTGTAATGGTGTAAGCAATTTACCCTTTAGCTCCCACATCTCAGCCTCTTGCATGCAGACTGTGATTGCTGCAGGTTCCCAAAACACTTCCAGCCGCACCTGTGTAAACATCCATTTTACAATCTACTTGTTTTTTTAAACTAATTATGCCCCAGTGAATTTGTTGCCATACTGCTCAATGAGGTTTGTATTTTGTCATTCACTTTCAGCCTGTTAATAGTTAACCCTTTCACTGCTGGAGGGATATACCAATCAGCCTACTAGGCTAGTATCCCACACATAGTAACTGAAAACTGTTGGCAACTTACTGGCAAGTAGAAAAACAGATTCAATGGAAATTAATTTTCACTATTTGGTTATATATTTTTTTTTTTCTCCCTTTACCTACATTTTTAAAACTGATGTTGGTATATTAAAAAAAAAAAAAAATACTACTGCTTTCCTGACTGTCCTCCAGGGAAAATGAAGGCGTTTTTCTCACTAGCCAATGAAAAAACACTGTTGGTTTTAAAATTCTATTGAACAACATTATTAAAACTTTGTTTTCATGTTACAAAGTATTAACATGTTTAGTCAAAATATAAAATGCACATAGATGAATTAAATCTTTGAATAGAAACATACCTGCAATATACATGTATTAGCAAATATGCTTCTAGTAAAATGTATCACTGTTTTAGAGTTAACATTTTTCTCTGCACGTGAAGCATAGCTGGATATTCTCAGTTTACCAGCATTTAAAATACTATAGCTACTCAGATCATCAGTGGGGCTTGTATCATGTCGGCAAGCACCTTAGGCTCTCTGAGCAAGTGCTGTGTTAAAAATGCTGACGTACGGTGCATACTTAAATACACTTTTGAAACGGCTATAGCTTTTATTAGAAGCATTTTTGCTTCTGCATGTATATTACAAAATTGCTTCTGTTCAATACCGAAATGCACCCATGTGGTTTCAAATTTTGGCTGGAATATCCCTTTAAGAGTAGCACTAGTGTTAACCCCTTCTAGCAAGTGGGATGACAATGTGAAATTAACACAGTCCAGTAGTTTTTTTTATTTTTTTATTTATAGAATGAACCTAAGGCTAAAGGATAGACCCGTGCCTCTATGTGTAAAGTCCACATTAAACATAGTTAAAGGGACAAACAAGTACAAAATTAACACTATAGTATGTTAGAGCATTTCATTATTGCTTACATATAACTGTTCCCTGCAATAGAGTTAAAAACCTAGTTCAAGTCAGCACAAGTCGCACTGTTAGGACGTTCCATGCCATCCAAACGGTGCTGGGCAGCTCCCCCCCTGACCCACTCCCTTCATCATTGAAATTGATTTCAATTTGTTTACATCAGGACTTAGCTCCGATGTAGACAATGTAGTCAAGTCGGGGAAATTCTTTACACATTAAAGCCCATACCAGAGCAGCAAACGTGCAATACAGTACTAATCTTCAGCTGAATAGCCAATCAGAAGTTGCATATGTAGTGGTTTTTGTTTATTGGTTTCCCATATGTCGGATTACAGCACTGTATCAGCAACTGATTAATGAAAGAGTATTGAGAGTGACAACATATTTCCCATCTGCACCTGTAGGGCTTAGCTATGTGATTTACTGTGTGTACTGTATACAACCCCCCTTCATTCATCTATATATATTTATATAACCCCTTTTTATCCATCTATCTTTATCAAACCCCCGCTATCCATCTATATATTTATACAGCCCCCTTCATCCATCTATATATTTTACCTCATCATCGCTATCTTTATCCAACCCCCTTTCATCGTCTATATCTTTCACAAACCCCATCATCTATCTATCTTTATACAGCCCCTTTTATCCATCTATATCTTTATACAGCCACTTCATTCATCCATCTATACATATTTTTATAACCCCCATTATCCATCTATATATTTATATAACCCCTTTTATCCATCTATCTTTATACAGCCCCCTCCATAATCTATATCTTTATCCAACCCCCTTCATCATCTATAGCTTTATATAACCCCTTCATCCATCTATAACTTTTATATAACCATCTTCCCTGGTTTCTAGCTGTTGTGTGGCTGACTCTAGTTTAACATAAATCTGTCATTATTTGCCTTATAACATGCATTTTATTATTTTGTTAGAGTATGTGTTTTAAAATCTGTAAATACATAGTCAGAGTTGTGCTTCTTTACCACTCCAGATGAGGAGCTGGTGAGCAAATGAGAAGTAAGCATACGTGCATATGCTCAAATCACTTGTTTCATACTCCTCTGTAGAAGAATAAGGATGTTCCCAGAGTGCAATGTTGACTACACGTTTAACCCCTTTTTATTAAACACATAGTAAAGGTAGGACTGTTTTAAAAAAAAAAAAAAAATAAATTTGTCTCTTGGCAAAAGTGATGCCTTTAAACTCAGTTGAGAATTTATTCCCATTGATGTCAATAGTATAACCTACATCTTCAAATGTTTTCTGCCTTTGACAGCGAAGTAACACAATTCTAATTTAACATCTAATATTGCAGATAGCCAGAGAAGTTCCTAACTCTTCCTAGCTAATATATATATATATATATATATATATATATCATTTTTTTTATTTTTTTTTATTTTTTTCAGTATGTTTGGTTTCCACTCTAAATCACCCAGTGATTAAGTCCTTAATAATAGGCTTTATGGATGTTAAAATATGATTTCACCTTCTTGCCTGGATAAGCGCGTTAAATAGGCCGTCATCACTTACGCATATTAAGACTTTGTTCATCATTCAGTTATCTGGGTATTCAGGAAGCTTGCTGGCCATAGTGATTGTACTGATAACTGCAAATTGTCTCGTTCATATTAGAAGCGAATAACAAGACAACATAAGTTATTTGCTTGTCTTTATTTCAAACGAAAATTAGTCAGCACTACCTCCTTATTGCATGTGCAAAGTGGAGAATAGGGTCATTGCATAGACCCAAACAGATAATTCATAAATCATGAATATACACAGCACCGTGCCAATTCACAAAACCTTTATTGGAACAATGGAGTCCTGTTTAAAAAAACAACAACAAATGTTGCCTGTTTTTGACCAGGACCCTATTGTTTCAATACGTTTTGTGAATTGGCATTGTGCTGTAGTTATTCGTGATTTATGATTTACATGTCTTTACCCAGAATACATTGCTGCAGTTTAAACAATGTTCTTAAAGTGAATGTAAATTTTTTTTAATGCTAAAGTGCCCGTTTTTTAAAAATTTGATGAAAAACAGGGGCACTTTAATTTATCAAAATTTACATTTCACTTGTTGTGAAAAAATACTTACCTTTTTATACTTGACAGCCGCTCCAGCTTTCCCCGGTCATTGCAAAGCCATTTCTGACATCTGGGAATCAGTGTCTGATTGGAGGAAGCCGGATTCCTCATTTTAGACCCAGGAAGTGGCTTTGCGACGGGCGGAGGTAGCTTAAGCAGATGTCAAGATTAAAAGGTATTTTTTTACAACACGAGTGAAATGTAAATTTTGATGAATTAAAGTGCCCCTGTTTTTAATAAAAAAATTTTTTAAAAACCAGGCACTTTAGCATCAAAATTTACATTCTAAAGGGACATTCCAGTCAAAATTTAAATGCAAATAGATTAATGATTTCTTTGAATAGAAACATATCTGCAATATACATGTATTGGCAAAATGCTTCTAGTGAGTTATCACTGTTTTAGGGTTAACATTTTTATCTGCAAGTGCATGTGAAGCATAGCTAGATATTGTCACTGCACCCACATTTTTAAATAATGTAGCTGCTCAGATCATCACTGGGGCTTGTATCATGTCAGACATTAACACATTGAGTCATTACCAGATGGTACAAGCACCTTAGGCTCTCTGAGCAACTGCTGTGTTTAAAATGCTGGTGCATGGTGCATACTTAAATACACTTTTGAAACGGCTATAACTTTTATTAGAAGCATTTTTGCTACTGCATGTATATTACAAAATTGCTTCTGTTAAATACCGAAATGCACCCATGTGGTTTTCAATTTTGGCTGGAATATCGCTTTAAGATTAATGATGTGTTGATACCATAAAACTTAATTATTTAAAGGGACAGTCTATTCAAAAATAATCCCTTTATGACCCATTCCCCAGTTTTGCATAACCAACACTGTTATATTAATACACTTTCTACCTGCCCCTTATAACATGCCTATTTTCTATTGACTTGCATTTTAGCCAATTAGTGCAGTGTCAGCCACAACTCCATGGGAGAGAGCACAATGCTATCTACATGGCCCACATGAACTAGCTGTCTCCTGTTGGGAAAAGCAAATAAAAAAGCATGTGATAAGAGGCTGTATTTAATGGCTTAGAAACAGGCAGACATGTAAAGGTTTAAATGTTATAAAGTATATTAATATAACAATGTTGGTTGTGCAAAGCTTGGGGAATGGGTAGTTAAGACGTTATCTATTTCTTTAAACAATAACCATTTTGGTGTAGACTGCCCCTTTATGAAAAACTGAGATATAAACAATGGGCTTATGCATTGTTGTCCCAGGTGATCAGTGGGTTAATTTATTTAACTGGTAATCGTATACTCTTTACTCTTACCCACCAGAAGCCCTGTACAAGGGTTTAGTGAATTCACTATGGTAAGATTCTTAGAAAGTGTTGTGCATATTGGAACATCACTTTTTGCATTTCTTGACGTCACTTTTCATGAAAAATAAAGAAATTGGGGCTGCTGTGAAATTTATTCTGATTACGGAGGGATTTGCAGATTAGTTTTATTTCTGTTGCTTGTAGTCAAAGGTTAATCAAAGTAATTACAAACAGGACTGTAGGGTCATTAGGAAATCACATCATCACCACATATGGATGATTTCATAAGACTCTGAGGTTACACCTTAACCCTTTTTAGGTGAGTGGCCAGAGAAATCTTAACCATTTCCTAATCTTGGCAGCAGCTCTACTCTAACCTTATAACAGGTAAGCAGAGACATTAAGTCACACATCCTCACTGCGGTACACGTTGTACTTTATGGGTAATTAATGGTTTGCTGATTTTCTGTTAAACTCTTAATGTGAGTGGGACACATCTAATTGGCTGTTTATACCATACATTGCTATTTTCATATTTCTCAAACTGAGCAATTAAGTTATTGTAGGAATAACAATATGCAAGAGGGAAAATAAAAAGGATTCCACCCTCCCTCCGTTCAACCTCTGTAGCAGGATTTAATTATTGTAATTTTCTGTACTTCCAGTATGACTCATGAAGTAGTGCAGGGACTTGAGAAAAGCTGCATTCTGACCTGGTTTTGATACTTTAACTGCTTTGGATTAAGACATTTCATGGTAAACGGATCTGTAGCAGTTTGCTCTGGTTACTGGCTGTTTGTTATGTGCAGTAGGTTACTCATGTCTAGAAGATGAGATAACTGTAAAAGATAAATGTTATCAGGTCCTATTTATTACAAAGAACATAATTATGTGATGATGATCCGAAAGCAAGTTGTTACAATGTTCTACAAAAAGGTTTCCCTTAAAGGGACGAAAAAAATAAAATTATATATATATATATATATATATATATATATATATATATATATATATATAATGAGGATATCTCAACTTGAGCACAGGTGAAATAATCAGCTGATTAGTAAACATGGTTATTTTACCTGCTCTCATCCAATGCAATCCTGAAAACCTGGCCTGTTGGGGAAACCTGAGGACAGGTTTGAAAACCCATGAAATAGAGCATGTCATTTAAATGGCTTTCCAATTTTCTTCTGTTTAATTTTATCTTGGTATACTATGTTAAAAAATATACCTAGCACTACAGGGACCTAGCTACTGATTGGTGACTTAACATATATGCCTCTTGTCATTGACTCAACGTATATGTTCAGCTAGCTCCCAGTAGTAAATTGTTGCTCCTTCAACAAAGAGAATGAAGCAAATTTGATAATAGAAGTAAATTGCAAAGTTATTTTAAAATCTTTCTAAATCATGAAAAGAGAACAAATTGCATTTCTTGTCCCTTTAAGGTAGGTGTGTATATATATATATATATATATATATATATATATATATATATATATATATATATATATATATATATTATTCCCTAATGGCTGGTACAATAAGACTTGTGTTTAGTGGGGAAATCTGTAGCTGATTTGAACTAGCACCAAATGTCCCTTTCATTAGTTCTTTGTGGTGTAAGTTTCAGTTTTAGGACAACCTTATCCAAACCTCAGTCATTCTAGTCTTCTTACACCTCTTCTACAAACGCTTCTGCAAATTACTCCTGATACTATATATGGCCCCTTGTTCTGGTTATGCTCTGCATGAATTAAATTATTTAGATTTCAGATGAATGAAATCTTTGTATACTTAAAGGGACAGTCAAGCAAATTCTTTCATGAGTCAGGGCATGCAATTTTTAACAACTTTTTCAATTTACTTTTATCATCAAATTTACATTTCTCTTTTGGTATTCTTTCTTATAAGCTAAACCTAGGTAGGCTCAAACTATTTCTAGGCCATCCTCTTATCTCAGTGCATTTTGACAGTGCTAGTTCATGTGTGGAACATTGTGCTCACTCCCATGTATTTATGGGTCAGCACTGATTGGTTATAATGCAAGTCACTGGCCTTTGAGAGATATTACAAAATGAAGATGGTCTAAAGAAAGTAAAGTTAAAATTCAACTTTCATGATTTAGGTAGGGCAGCAATTTTAAAAACGTTGCAATTTACTTCCATCACCAAACTTGCTTTGTTCTGGTGGTATCCTTTGATGAAAGCTAAACCTAGGTAGGCTCATATGCTAATTTCTAAGCCGTTTATGGATGCCTCTTGTCTCAGTGCATTTTGACAGTTTTCTAGTTAGACACTGCTAGTTCATGTGAGCCATTTAGTTAACATTGTGCTCACTCCTGTGGATCACTGGTTGGCTAAAATGATAGTCTGTCAAATGAACTAAGGGGCGGTCTGCAGAGGCTTAGATACAAGGTTATCACAGAGGTAAACTATATTAATATAGAAGTGTTGCTTATGCAGAACTGGGGAATAGGTAAGAAAAAGGGATTATCTATTAAACAATATTAATTTTGGAGTAGACTAGACTGTCCCTTCTAATTTCTATCTTAAAGCTGCAGGGTTATGATGCAGGTAGTCTGTATTTGGGTAACATCTCCCCAATATAGAGTAAAATGTGGCCAAAGAACAATAACTACTAGGTTAAACCTGTTATCTGCCAAAGAAGACTAGAATATAGGGTACCAGTGAATTCCAGTCCGTACTGGCAGTGACTGAGTCACCTAAAGCACACAAGTATTGTGCTCACCTGTGTTCCAGTAGAGATCTGGTTTACTGAGTTCCCAAGAGAATAAACACAGCAAGAAGTCAGTTACTGTAAATAGCTCTACAAATAACCGATAATAAATAGGTTGTCGCAGGATCTAACTAGCACATTTGACCTTCAAAACCCAATCAAGTTATCCTAGTTGCACATCATTGCAAAATGTTTTTCAGCTATTCAGCCTAACTAGCACAAAAGTGACCCACGAGGTTACATATAAAACCTTTTGCTAATTGCCATATTTCCTTTTTTTTTAACCTCATCACATGGATTATTGTGAAATTCTCTGGTTGATATTGTATCACATATATTGATGTAAGGAAGTAATTTTAAGGCTTCAAGCCCAGTGGGACACATATTTTATTTATTTAAACCTGCAGTCGCTCTCTTCTGCTGAGAGCTGAATAATATCACTAACTACTTAAAGATGCAAACTCTGATTTTAAAAAAAGAGCACATTAGCAGATGTTGGATTTTTCTTTTTTTTAAGAAACATTACAGTCTGCAAAAGTTTTTTTTTTTTTTTTCTCAAGAATATCTCTAAAAAAGACTGCCTTTTAAAGGGGCATGTTAGTCAAAACTAATCTTTCATGATGCAGAGTGTGCAATATTTTAAAATGTATTTCTTTCTTTTAATTGAAACCTAGATATTTTCTATGATAGCATACTGAGGTAGGCTCAGAAGTGTGCATGAGTAATGATCACTATATGTATAGTATTTAAACGCTGAGCATTATACAGCAGCAGTGTTTACAACAGCAGGACATGTGCACGCTCCTGAGGCTACCTTAGTATGCTGTCGTGGAGAGAAGCTGTGCTTCAACAAAGGATGGCATTGGAAAGAGGTACATTTGATAGTTAGAAGTATATTGCATGTTCTTTTTGAATCATAAAAGTTTAAATTTTTACTGTCCATTTATCACATTTGTTAATTCCGATCATCCTTTGTTGAAAAGGATACCAAGATAAGCTCAGGAATAGCAGTACACTACTGGGAGCTAGCTGCTTATTTGTGGCTGTACAAATATGCATCGTGTCATTGGCTCACCCAATATGTTCAGCTAGCTCCCAGTAGTGCACTATTGCTCCTTCAGCAAAGGATACCAAAAGAATGAAGCAAATATTGCAACAGAAGTAAATCCGAATTGTTTAAAATTGCACATTTTTCTTTAATGTGTATGCTGTGCCTGAAAGTCAGTTTTACTTCTACAGATAACATTCTTTATACATTGTTGTCATTGTGTCTAATTGTAGTAGCACCAATTTTTGTTTAGAGGTACACAACCCCCTTTTTTTTTTTTTTTTTTTTTTTTTTAATGCATCCAAATTAAATGTGTACAGTTGCAAAACAGACCTTTTATATATTTTTTACAAACGTAAAAATGATAGATAAATTCAAATTTGCTATCTCTAATTTTTACTTTTTTCTTTCATTGAACTTTTCTATAATTCTATAGCTAAACAGAAGTCAGAGGTGGCAAGAAACTAGTAATATAGACCATTTTTAAAATGAGAGTATATATAATTATAGAGAACAAGTTTGCCCTGTGTGTGACTCTTATGATAAAGATAAGGACTATGACTGCTTGTACACGAGACAATATGGGTCACAGTTCAGATCCAGAAACTGATTAGTCTACTGTAAATGTTTATTTAACTAGCCATAAGTGCTTTAAAAGATTTCAATTGTCTTACATTAATAGTAATTCAGATTGCTACAAACTAAATTTAGCCCAGGTTAGGGATCTGGGTCAACTGAGTGTAATGCTTCAAGGCACTTTTTTTTTTTTTTTTTTTTTTTTAAAAAGACCAACTGGCCTAGGGTCATACATTATTAGAGAACTCTTTAATGACCTTAAAGGGAAAGTTATATCAAAATTAAACTGTTATGATTAACATTTGCTTTGTTCTTTTGGTGTTCTTTGAAGAGTAAACCTAGGTAGGCTGATAAGCTCAGGAGTGTGCACATGTCTTTAGCAGTCATTGGCATCCGTGTTTGCAACAATGCTCCTGGTTTTATAGCTGCGCATAAAAATATGTTCCATAAAGTTTTTCCTAAATGTGCAAAAACTGAAAAAATGTGAGATCTATTGAAAGCAGAGAGATAAATATATACTTGACAAAGATTAATTTCACTTAGATTTTTTATTTCTTTTCTCCAGGTGTCAAAAATGTCAATCACACGTCATCTGCTGCTCGTTGCTATGGCCTTCTTGATTTACACGCTAGACCACGTTAAGGCATATGGAAAAGCAGAAACGTTGTGTGGCGGCGAGCTAGTGGACACGCTCCAGTTTGTCTGTGGAGACCGTGGTTTCTACTTCAGTAAGTCACACATATACAATGCTTTAACGCTTCGTTGTTTTCCCAAATTTAGATTATTATTATTATTATTATTATTATTATTATTATTAGATATATTTATTTTGAAAACTGCAACGATGTGCTACACATACATTAAAAATGTAAATTTTCTTTTTCTTTTTCTTGTTTTTATTTAGGGAAGAAAAAAAAAAGTTGCAATATGACCCCAGGCTATTTAACTGTATTCTTCATGAGCTGGCTCAAAGCATAGTCAAAAATACAATGTGCATTTCAGTTTTGAACAGACGGTTTTGTAATAACATTGTTTGGTAAAAATACTTCTGGTAAAAGAGATCAGATTTGGGACATATGTACATATGCTGTGTACGCCTGGTAAAAGACAGTGGTGGCATGTCTTGAATCCCCTTTGCGTTTGCATAATATAACCTAACTGAACAGGTGCAGCGTTTAATGTGACTGCACTGGGCATGCTCGGCTTATGTATATTTGTTCTTTAAACCAAAATAACTTTTGCTAATAGTGTATATTGCTGCTTCTGTTCTAAATTGAAACACTTGTGCACATATTAACGTTGACAATGTACGTCTTTTTAATCCTTACTCTAGTTACAGGAGCAACGGGAGTGGGTGGGTTTAGGTAACAAAGCACAATCTTTAAAATTTATATTTGTCAGGAAGATCTCTCTAGTATAGTCATTCTTGGAAAAACAATTTAGTAAACTACTTGAAATAATTGCAAAATGAATATTTTCTGTGCAGTGTTTATATTACATGGGGCCTTGAAGACCATTTGATACACCAGTGGTCCACTAGTCCCCTATTGCTTTAAATATTGATAACTACCAATAATGTAGGTCCCTTTTAGACTTTGACAGATAAAGTGGATCTTAGAAAAGAGTTGATCCGTCTCTAAACAGCTGATAAGATGTCTCTGCAGCCTTTTGCTGACTATGCACATTCCTGCCCTGTGTGTCCTCCTCGGTGATGTTGGCAGGGGAGAAAAGGAAGACCCAGGCAGAATGCAGGGCAGCAGCTCAGTGTACCAGGTCCACAAAGACTCTTTGTTGCTTTTTTGCATTCCTCTGGGAGAGTAGAGGGGGAAGGGGGAATGTTTACTTCAAATTCCCCTTCAATCAAACTGAGTTAATTTGTTAAGGGGGAGGGATGGTGTTTGAGGTGAGAGGGACATGGAATAGATGCTGAAAGGAAATTGCCAGCATATTTACAGCACACATGTCGTGAGAGAGAAAATGATCGACACCCACAGGAAATCTTGCAGTCCCAAAAGACTGGTGGTGCCTCACTGCCTTACTGGGTGGGCTGTGACCCCAATAATACAGATGACGTTGTTTGTGTTTGGAAGGTAACCAGAAGTTGCATCACAAGTTTTGTGCTCACTTGTGGGTGCTAACAAAACTGACCATCTGTTAGTCTTGAAACTGGAGAGTTTTAGGGGTGAAGAAAATTACTCGGTGACAATTTACATTTAAAACAAAAACGGTTTCTATACTATTGAACTGTTTTCTCTAGGAAATCTCTAATTATGGAGAACTACATTTTTGAGTTCAGTGTCCCTTGAATGCACATTTAAATCAAACACGACTTGCTTAGTGACTGTACTAATAATCAGCTGATTTCAAAAGCACCTTCCGTAATATTGGAAAGTAGAACTGGTATTTGGCACTGAAAAACCTCTTGTCAAAGCAACATGAGGGTTGTTTTGTTTTTTTAGTTTGGTTGTTTTGTTTTTTTAGTTTTGTTCATATTTCACTGCTGTTCTTGGCAAGCTGTATCCTTATTAAAATGTCTCCATTTGCATCATCCCTCCTTGTGTAAAATCTAGTCATTTTTCACACCAAACTGCAGAAGGATTTGAGCCTCTCTTGCTTTAGATAGAATATTCTATCACTGGTGCTCGTACAAGTTGCTGCCATAAAGCCCATCTCAGCGTGAAAGAATGTCCCGCTGACACCTGGGACAGCATCTTGGTCATCACTAGGGATGGGCAAATGTGTTTATATTCGAATGTTAGAACGAATGTTATTGTAGAAATTCTATTTACATAATAGAATGTTGATAAGAACGAATATTCTTAAAAATTCGGTTTTCGAATGTCACATTTGAATTTGAATGTCACATTCAAATATCACATTCGAATATTACATTTATAAAACACAGTATTAGACTAGAAATACTAATTCAAATTCGAATTTGACATTCGAATTTGAATGTAGAATTCGAATATTAAATTTATTAAACACAGTTGTAGACTAGAAATACTATTTCAAATTTAAATGTCACAATCGAATATTACATTTCGAAATTGAATGAATACATAGCTAAACATTCTATTATTCGAACAAATATTTTCGAATTTTATTGAAAAATTAAAAAACGAAAATTCAAAAATAGAATGTTATAAACATTCAAAATTCGATACAAACGAATGTATCACAATTCGTTTTAAATTTCGAATTTTTAGTACCATTCGCCCATCCCTAGTCATCACTCAAGCAAGACAATTTGAGTGCTGGCTAGGAGTCAGATTTATCATAGGGAGATGAGGCTATATAAAACGTATAGCCTAATTCTGATTTTAGCTTTGAATTCATTGTGATTTGAAATTGAGCATTGCTGAAAAATTGTGTAATGAGAGCATTTTTTTTTTTTTTTTTTTTTTTTTCTTTTCTTACCATTGTAGACTTTTTCAGTTTGACCTGCTATCACCTGAATTCTGTTAAGTCTGCGAGAACAACCTGCTCAAAAAAAAATAATTGTTTAAATAAGTATTAAACCCTGACATATGAACTTGTTCCCAGTAAAATTGCTCAATTGTTCTTTCTGATGGGTGCAAACGATAAACGCGGTTAAAGTGTAACTTTGCTGTGAGAACCTTTGCTATGTCTTTGCAATTTACAAAATTGTTTTAAAAAAACCCGCTATCTGTTTATCCTGTATGTAGAAAGTCCTAACTCTCCTTTCATATGTGCTGCTCCCAGCAATTGGCATCTGAGACATCTGGGAGCAAAAAGCAATCTTCTAACCATTAAGGGTTAAGTAAAATAGTGCTGACTAGGTACTGTCTGCTATCCCACGTTTACAAGTGAAATACAAGTCTCGTGTTTACATCACCTCTACTGCTGGTACCACAGGCGATACTTAGGAAACTGTACTATGTTTGAATAGATGGTTGATAAAGATAATTTGATCCTTGATAGATTTCACATTTGGTTTAGTTATTTTTTTGTTTGAGCATGTAATGTTTAGCACTGGTGCACCTTCCTATGTGTTTAACCAAGCACAGGGATTACAAACCTAAAGTCCCATCTTAAAACTACAACACCAGATATGGCCAGTGCTACTACATACATATGCCACTCCTAATTGGGTGGTTGGCTTTGTCATGCCTATGAGTTTCAATGTATAGCCTCCCAACCTGGACGCAGCTGTGTATATAACACTTTTGTAGGAGTTAAGCATATAGTGCATTTAATCACTAGTGTCCCTAACGTTAATTAAAGGGAAATAGTACAGCACTTACATACTACAAGCAGTTGCTGTGTGTGGGGGGGACCGGTTTCACTTTTTTTTTTTTTTTTTTTTCTTGATGCCAATGTGTGAATGTTGTGATACTCTGTGCTTCCACGGGCTCTGATTGGTAAATATGCTTTGAGAACTGTGCATAGAGTGTATCTGCCAATTGGCGACCATGCAGTGTGCATGTGGTGCTAGTCTAATGGCTAAAAAAACCCACACTTTCATCTGGTTTAAAGGGACAGTCGAGTAAAAACAAAAAACTTTCCTGATTCAGATAGGGCATGTAATTTTAAACAAATATCCAATTTTCTTTTGTCACCAATTTTGCTTTGTTCTTTTGGTATTCTTAGTTGAAGATAAACCTAGGAAGGCTCATATAATTTCTTGTCACTGCGTTTTTATTTGCTTTTCATGTGAGCCATATAGATAACATTGTGATCACGCCCATGACTTGTGGCAGACACTGCACTAATTGGCTAAAATGCAAGTCAATAGATAATAAATAAAATGTCATGTGATCAGGGGGCTGTCAGAAGATGCTTAGATACAAGGTAATCACAGAAGTAAAAAGTATATAATAAAGGGATTCCCTTTTTTTTTTTTTAAACAAAAATTCTGGTGTTGACTGTCCCTTTAATCTGACAGCCTTCAAAAACATTTCCAAGATAAGACCCTCAATCGGTAACTACTAATGGATAAATGCATAGAATTCATAAAAAAAAAAAAAAAAACAACTTTTAGATAACAAGTGCGTCTGGAATTACAATATTTAGTTGTGTTAAACTTTTTTTTTTTCCACCTCCTGTAGAAAATAACAAACCATTTTTCTCTCTCCTTATCTTCCTAGGCCGTCCTACACGATCAAGTCGCCGTACAAGTCGGGGAATTGTGGAAGAATGTTGCTTTAGGAGTTGTGACCTGGAATTGCTAGAGATGTATTGTGCCAAATCAACAAAGAATGAGCGTGATCTTTCCACGGCACCTGCCACTGCCGTGCCATCGCTAAACAAGGTGAGTGCAGCTTAACCTATCTGCTGATGTCTGAACAAATTGCTGCGAGGCCGGGGGGGGGGGGGGGGCAGAACTATCTGATATGAGTCAGTAGCAAGATCACTGTCTGTATTTGCAGATGATGTGGCTAGTGAGTCTTACCACCATGCAGGCTGATTTCAAGAGCATGTAAATAAATTGTAGTTTTTTTTTGTTTTTTTTCTTTGGTTGTCTGGGGGTTAAACAATGCTGAAACTATTTGTTTTTATAGATTATTTGTATGTATTAGGTATGGGAGAATGTGTTTCTATTCGAATGTTATTATAGAAATTTGATTTACATAATCGAATGTTGATAAGAACGAATATTCTTAATTCTATAATCTAATGTTTACACTTTCCAAATGTCAATTTTGAATGTTCATAATTAGATATTCTCCCATCCCTAGTGTGTGTGTGTGTGTAAAATTAAAATATGCAACTTTGAGGGAAGCCTCCCAAGCTTATTGGTTTGGGTGGTGTGACGGACACCGGCTACCCCGACTTGGTATCTCCACCAGAAGGGTCCTTCCTATACCCGGAACATGCCACTATGTAGCGGAGCAAAGTGATTATAGCGGAGCCCACCCAAATAAGCAGCCAGAACCAGTGTTCGGGTGAAACAAAGAACAACTTTATTGTGGAAACACTGCTTATATAAATAAACACATCTTGATAAGGAGTCTTATCAGACCCCAGATCTCCTGCCATTCCCGCCCCTCCAGACAGGCTGGTGCCCCCCATAGCAGTTATAGTCCCATAGTCCCAGCGATATGGAGGTGGTGATCCTGGGGAGTGGCACTTCCAGGGTGTCGTTGGAAAGCTCTCGGTCTGCAGTGAAGGGCCGCTTGAGTGGCCTGGGGTAAAGCTCAGCCGGTACTTGGGGAGGCACGGCCAGATGGTAGTTCCAGGAGCCCGGCCAGCCGTAAAGGGGTAGGTGGTCAGAGATCAGCTTTTCCGTGAGGATGTACAGATCACAAAACAAGCAAAACCAAGAGTCTGGGAGATTGTGAATGACCTGACAAGGCCAAATCCAATGTGAAAATGAAGTGACTGGGTAGTAGGGGGGTGGGGGTTGAGCTTTGCCAGCCTAGTATACGTGACAGGCAAGATTTTTTTTTTTTTCAATTGCTGTGCCTATTTATTACAATTTTTATGCAAACAGACCTTGTGTGTTGAAAGACATGTGTTTTTTTTTGCCTGAGGTGTCATATCCACCAATAGAGTGAAATTCTGTTCCACAGACCAGCCAAGCACAAACATGCACATTTTCTGTAAAATCACTCCTGAGATAAAGTGGTTCTTGGTTACTTCCTAAATAAACACAAATGTAAAGTTTCTCAACCGTAGCCCTGCTTGAGTACAGGTGAGCGTCTACTACAATGATGTCATGGAGTAAAATAAAAATTGATACTTCATGACCAGAACTGGGAAATATTGCTCAATCACATTCTTTAGTATTTGTTTTTGCACCTGAAACATTATTTTATTCCTAAAGGGGTTGAAATGCACATGTCAGTTTTGACTTTTCTATTTTGAATATAAACACTTTGCAACTTCCATTGGCAAAAAGACTTCTAGTAAAAGTAATTTTTGTTTTTTCAATAGCATACGCACATATGCTGCGAGTGTCCCCCGTACTCCAGCATGCCAGCTCGGATAGCTGGCAGGTGTGTATTTTATCAGTAAATACTTAAAGGACAGTCTACTGCCAGAATTGTTGTTTGAAAAGATAGCTAGTCCCTTTATTACCCATTCTCCAGCTTTGCATAACCAAGTTATATTAATACACTTTTTACCTCTGTGATTATCTTGTATCTAAGCCTCTGTAAACTGCCCCCTTATGCCAGTTCTTTTGACAGATTTGCATTTTAGCCAATCAGTGCCCTCTCATAAGTAATTCCACAGGGGTGAGCACAATGTTATGTTTATGGTACACATGAACTAACACCCTCTAGCTGTGAAAGTGTAAAATGTATTTATTTAAGAAGCGGCTTTCAAGGGCTTAGAAATTAGAATATGAGCCTACCTAGGTTTAGCTTTCAACAAAGAATACCAAAAGAACAAAGCAAATTTGATGCTAAAAGGGAATCACATGCCCTATCTGAATCATGAAAGTTTAATTTTGACTAAACTTTCCCTTTAATTTGTGCCATACAAGCCTCTGCTGACTTTCGGAGCAGGCATGGTGTTTGAATACTGGTACAAAGGCCTTCACAGCATATGTGCGTATGCCACTGAAAAACAGTAATAACTTTTATTAGAAGCATTTGCTAATGGAAGTATATAGTAAACATGCGTTTAATAAAAATTTAAATGCACTTGTGCACATTTCAATTTTGACTTTTTTTTTTTTTTTTTTCTGCTTATGACTTACAATAGTGTTTTAAAGGGCCAGAAAATGTTATTTAATTCTGCACATAGTGCAGAATTATAGAACATATTAGTGCTAGCTTTAGGTAATCTAATATTCCCTGTGAACTTTTATTAATAGTGTTTTCCAGGCCCGCTCTCTGTGCTCTACTGAGCGCATCTGTCTAGTCACAGCCCGACCCGACCGCCCCATTACACCCAGTGCAGCTCGCTCCTGCTCTGTCTGACAGCGGGAGCGAGCTGCACTGGGTGTAATGGCGCGGTCGGGTCGGGCTGTGACTAGACAGCTGGCCAGATGTGCTCAGTAGAGCACAGAGAGCGGGCCTGGAAAACACTATTAATAAAAGTTCACAGGGTATATTAGATTACATAAAGCTAGCACTAATATGTTCTATAATTCTGCACTATGTGCAGAATTATATAACATTATTTTCTATGTTTACTGACCCTTTAATGTAATTTAGCGAGTGACCCACACAAGATGTGTGTATGTGTGTATAATATAGATAGTGGGTGTGTATATATATATTG
The DNA here is from genome assembly GCF_027579735.1 of Bombina bombina. NCBI lineage: Eukaryota > Metazoa > Chordata > Amphibia > Anura > Bombinatoridae > Bombina > Bombina bombina. Next base: position 187,262,568 of record NC_069505.1, read on the forward strand.
CATTTGAGAAGGAGGCAACAAAAAAATGTATCATTTTCTTAAAGATTTTAGTAATTAACATTAAAAATAGCCAGGTAGCTATTGTGAGTAATGTAAAGCACTGGTTTTCAAACCTGTTCTCAGGCCACCTTTTGAGGCTATCTAAACTAGAGCACAGGTGACCTAATCAGCTGATAAGTAACCATGGTTATTTTAGCTGCTATCACCCAATGTAATCTTGAAAACTGTGTCTATTGGGGAGGCCTGAGGACAACCGGTTTGAAAACGGTGCCTTAAAGTGATGATAAACTTGACATACTTTAAAATCGGGTCCAGAATCTTAAGCAGTATTTTAGATGGACTTTAATTGATCACTTCTAATAAAGATGCTCTATAACTTACTGTCGTAGTCGTACCATTCTAATACCCTGCACTCCGGTCATCCACAGTTGGGACTCCATTTTTTTTTTCTTGAGCTAACGGTTTGAACTGTTCTCCAATCGGCGCTCTAGCCTTGGGACTTTTTTTTTTTTTTTTTGCAGCGAGAGCTCTGATTGGAGAACAGTTCGTACCGTTAGCTCACAATAAAGAATTTAGAAGTTTGCGGTATTAGAATGACATGGCTAGATTAGAAAGTAAGTCACAGCACCTCTTTATTAGAAGTGCTCAATTAAAGTTCCTTTAAAATATCCTTAGATTCCAAACCTCATTCTGGATCTGCAAATTTCACCATAATTTTAATATATTGTCCTGGGTATCCACATTTGAAAGAGGGGCTCATACAGGCTATTTGGGTTGTAATTAAAACTAATTGTTCCTTTGTTGAGAGTAGAAATAAAAACACATTTTGTATGATCACTCCCTGTATAGACAGGTCATCTCTGGTGACCATTTTATTGGGTCTTAACACATTTCGGTTATAATTTTATTTTATTTTTTCTGTGTCATTAAAGGTCCCCTCGCCATTAAAACCCCATGTTTTGACATTTTATTTTGGTAGGCTTGGTGCTGATGACTCTTTAAGATGAAGGGTCTTGTTCATCTGTAGGTGCTAAGGAATATGGGATTGAGCGTTTTGAATCCCTATCAAGATTCCACACCCATTTGTGACATCTCCACATGATGATTAAAGATTTGGGAGTGCCACCCACAAGGCCACTTACGATCCCCGGCCTGTAGTGTGGGGGATCGCCAATAACTGCTCCCGATTTGTCACTTCTGTATGATAAGAACATCACTAATGTCTTTTGTATAAATGAAATGCTTACTTATTTTTAACAGTCTTAAGTATTTCTCTTCCTAGGCTGCTTAATTAATGTAACTAGCAAGCTAGAAAAGGGACCCTGCCCAGGGTTATGAATGTTTAAGACTTCTTTGCCAGACCCCAGGAGAAGTAACATTAATAAGTTTGAATAAGCACTTTTATTAGGCGCAAAAAATAAAATCAATCGTTTGAAATTATCTTTTTTGTCTCCTTTCCCTACAGGATATGTTCCACAAGCATTCCCACTCAAAGTATTCCAAATATGAGATCTGGCAAAGAAAATCCACTCAGCGCCTACGAAGAGGAATTCCTGCCATTATCCGTGCACGCCAATACCGGTGGCAGGTAAAGCAGATTGAAGAGGCTGAACAAACTGCACTTCACCGTCCTCTCACTTTACCAATGAAACGACCCATCCAGCTTCGCAGAACCTCTGAGTCTTTCCACAATTGAGCCAAGTCCCATCCTTTTGTTGGATTTTACTGCCTTCAACGTCTTGTTTTCTAATTGGGTTTTATTTTATTTTTTATCATCTCTGATTGGGAGGGCAAGTGAGCCAGGTCTCAACGCTCTTTATACAACAGGCCGGCTACTGATGTGAGGCTACGTAGCTCCTTTACCCTCACCAAGGAGCAAACGGAAAAAAAGACGCCAAATCGTGAACAATATTGTAGCGTTTTTGTTTTTTGGCAGAGAGATTCTGTGGATTTTTGTGTCCTGTTATTTTGTTCTTCCTAAGTTTCAAACTGCAATACCATGTATGTGTATACACGCACATATACACGTGCATATACGCAAAAACGTTAACTATAGCACATTATGACTGAACAGTGCTGTTGAGGAATGCAAAAAAGAAAGTATTTTATAATGTTTAAGTATTACCAAGTTGCCATCTGAGTTACCAATCCTGAGATGGATGGGGGGAGGGAGACTGAAATGTATTTTTTTTTTTTTTTTTTTTTTTTCCCTGTCCCTTTTTAGAATTTTAATATCTTTGACTAAATTTGCACCTTTTTTTAATGCCAGAAACGGTAAAGGGTCTGTTTTTTTTTATTTTTAAACCTCAATGTTTTTAGAACTATTGGGTTTGTGATGCGATGCTTTGCAGTTTCCTGCAGCACTGGAGTAAATGGCACAAGAATTCCAAATGTTTTTGCACCTTTTTCTAAACTCATTACAAAGGAAGGAAGGCGGGAATATGTTGGGGGTTGTGTGTGGGAGTACGATCTGCTTTGCACATGTGCCACAGATTATGATGAATTTTATACATATATAATATATATATTCTATAACTTTTTTTGTTTAGTAGAAAAAGCAAGCACTATTTTAAATGGGATATCTTTTCTTATTAAAATGAAAGAGGGTAGGATGAGTTATGGTGCTAAAACCATTAAGAAAGGAAGATCAGGGTTTTGGTATGGAAAAAGCCAGGATTTGTAAATCGGAGATTGTTGTATGGGGGGGGTGGAATTTAAATTGCAAATATTTCATGATTTCTGAGATAAATCCTGGTCATAGCATAGAGGTAATTCTATATTGAACTTGAAAAATTAAGGCTTTTCGTTTTAGGAAAAGTTTATTTTTGTGTTTTTTTTTTTTGTTTTTTTGTTTTTTTTTAAGCCATTTCTTTTTATTTCTCTATCTTTTTAGTGGGTGTCTTTGAAAAAATAAAACCACTTAACAATGATCATCAGAAAACTTATTTTTTATATATATACTTGCATTGTTTGCATCTAGGGGAAAGGGAGATTCTGTTCTTAATAGAAAAACAATACATATAGGTCCGTATTTCTTTTGTGTAATCGGTTATAATTTATGAGCACCCTAGAATTGTCTTTAGGATATCTGTTTAAAGCAACTTAATAGGCCAGTTTAAGTTCCCCGGTTAACTTATATCACCACCATCAGAAACTACTTGGCTGTATTTAAGGCTTTATTTTTTAACCTATTTTTATTTAACGTTAAATTTAAAAAAAATTGAACTCTTTTCTGTAATTTACAGGATACAGCTAATTAATGGGTCTACCGGTTAATTAACCATGTCCTGTTCATGGCTTCAATGTGTTGTGGTTCCTAAATAGGGTTCTAGCTATGCTATTAACCCCTTTGTATAGAGGTAAATGGGACAATAGTAAAAAAAAATAATAATCTCTAAGAAATTAAAGCATTGGGGTCTACTTTTAATCATATCTTCCTTTCCACTCCTTGACTTTTTTTTTTTTTCTTTGATCAATTGTTGGATATGGGCATAAAGTTTTTGCACAGGGTGTGGCCGTGTGCATCAGACTAGCGCACGTGCTAAAATATGATGCTACAAGCTTGCACCAGTAAGTGGCACAATCTAGAGAGCGTGAGTTGTCATGAAAATGGCGTCGGACCTTTCTCCACAATCTAGAGCTCTTCAGAGAGTTTGGCTTTTCACTGAAGTAAGATTTCTGCAGTGACCTTGTAACAAACAACTTTCTCAACTGGATTGAGATTTGATCCTACATGTTCCACATCAGATTCCTTACATTAGATTCTGGGATTTTCTTAAACTGGTTACGTCATGGGATATCAGGATTTTTTTTTCTTTGCTGCATTATAAAAATATTTTAAACGTAATCATAATGTTCCTTTGCTGGCAAAAGAAACAATTACGCTTGGGTGGTGTACAGCTGTCCCCCTATAGAGCTGAAGGAGATTTCCTTGTCTGATTCCACAGACCATTTTGCCATTAATGTTTATTTCCAAATCCAAATAAACTGCTTTTTTTTTGCATAAAAAAAGTTAATACATTTCAAGGGGGGGGTTATTTTATCTTTTTTGTTATGCATAATATACATTTTTTTTTTTTTTAATTGAATTTTAATGTCCCTTTAAGTAGCAGGGGAGAAATAGAAGAATTTGAATAACCAGTATCTGCTGATGAGGTCTTATGATGTTACATAAATGCAATATGATTGTGTATAATAACCAGAACTGTGACGGATTGTCATTTTGGGTGAAACAGACTCCAGCTCCTTAGAATTCCAAGATCTGCCTCTAACTTTAGTTAATTTCTGGACCTTATTAAACATCTGTATTCCATTTGTTGAAATCCACGTCCAGAGCTATATAATGAAACTACTTGCGTATACTTTCAGGCCACCAACGCTTTTTCTCATGCACTCATAGTTGTGAGAATTGGAAGAATGTTTGGTGATTACATGAAGGAGCATTTGCTAATTAACTTTTAATATACTTACGTTAAACTAGTCCCTGTTTATCTGATTGTCCAAATTAATGAGCGAGTTTGTTTTAATTAGGAACACAATATACTAATGCACCAATCATATGCTGCAATAGATTTTACGACCAATATGATTTTGTGCTCCCATAAGGTTAGTTAGCCATTTCACTGAAAAAGCCCAAAATAATCCAACCAGTAAATTGTTTATATACACTCGTAAAGCAGGGGTAGAAAAAAAGTTATGGTCTGCTCCACAGCAGAATTTGATGTTCAGTTTAAGAATATAAAGTTTATCAAATTTCCTTTCCAAAGAATTATGGCTTTATTTTAGCGTTTGACTCTTATTATAGTTGAACATAAACTTAATTGTTATAATTATGTGACTTTTATAATCTAACAATACATTTTGATGGATTTAATATGTTCAGATGAAGTCTTATTATGTAGACCTTGATCACCAACTGTGAATCTCTTTACAATCTTTTTTTTTTTTTTTTTTCTCTTGATTTAAAAATTGAATAAATACATTCACAAAACTTTCTAGTTTAACAGTGTAACAAAATTGAACCCTACATGTTTTTGAGAATTTATGTTTTGGTTTTACAAAACTTAACATTACAGTCTCCCTAAATCTCTCATTTTATGTGTAGGTGTGAAAATGCCACAGTAATGCACCATTCAGTTCCTGACTAGTTCAGGACTACAGGACATTTCCAGCTCCTGGTCACAACTATACACAATCATTTTAATGCCAGTTAAGCTTGGAACAAAATAATTTTCATAAAACGCACCAGTTTCAATTTCAGCTGCAGATCTAAAATATTTTATAGCTAATAAATTAGTTAAAGGCTTTGGGAAATTTGATCTCTACAAGAAAAAAATAACATTCCTGTGAATCTGAGACTTTTCAAGTCTTTGCTGGGGAACAATTAAATTCAATCTAGTTTTCTAATTTTTACTTTTATTCTCACGTTAATTTTTATTTTTGGCAATTACTGATCGTCCCTTAAACCTACTTAGTTTATAACTTCTGGGTATATAGCTGTTCTACATATGTGTAACTGCAGCACTCTCTGTATTGGAAATAACATGCAGCCTTGCCAGAGATACAAAACTTTACCAAAGCAGTGATGTCTGGGAAATCCTAAAAAGAAGAGTCAATGAGTGGGAAAGGATGGGACTAAACTTTTTTTTTTATTATATTAAAGGGATATTCCAGCCAAAATTGGAAACCACATGGGTGCATTTCGGTATTGAACAGAAGCAATTTTGTAATATACATGCATTAGCAAAAATGCTTCTCATAAAAGCTATAGCGGTTTCAAAGTGTATTTAGGTATGCACCGTGCACCAGCATTTTAAACACAGCACTTGCTCAGAGAGCCTAAGGTGCTTGTACCATCTGGTAATGACTCAATTTGTTAATTGCTGACATGATACAAGCCCCACTGATGATCTAAGCAGCTGCATAATTTAAATGTGAGTGCAGTGACAATATCTAGCTATGCTTCACATGCACGTGCAGAGACAAATGTTAACACTAAAACAGTGATACATTTTTTACTAGAAGCATTTTTGCTAATACATTTATATTGCAAATATGTTTCTATTTAAAGATGTAATTAATCTATGTGCATTTAAATTTTGACCGGAATGCCCCTTTAAGCTCTAGCCCCATGTCTTTTTGTAACCTAGCAATGCCATTATTCAGTTGCAATGTTGTCTTCAACATTCAGAACATTTACATGAATGATGAGACAAACTTCAATCTTTAAACCACTTCTTTATGGTGCAATGAAATGGACACATTTTTCCCCTTTACAGAAACTGGCATTGTATTTTTTTTTTGTATGATGTTAGAGCTACAATGCCACATCCCTAATATTCACTGACATTTTGTTGAATAATGTACTTTTTTATATTTTGTTGGTTCTATGGAAATCACATCTTTCAACATGATGTAAGCCAAAGTAGCTTAAAGGTATATGGAAGTCGAAATTAAATTAGTTCAGAGAGTTTACTTTAAAGGGACATAAAACACTAAGCAAATGCTAGATAGAATGATGCATTCAAAGAAAAGATTAGTCTGAGAATACCGTTTAGCTGTATTTTATAAAGTTTCATTAGCTGTTTAAAGATCGAGAAAATAAGTGTAAAGTTTTAGTGACTATAAAACAATGGGAGCTGCCATGTTCTAACTTAGGTTACCTTTTCTGCTGTGGCCAATCAGGGACAGTTATAAATAGGTCACTAGAGTGTGCAGCCAATGGCTGTGTGGAATATAACAGTGTTCTGCACTTCCATTTCTAACAGGAACTGAAAAGCTCACAATTTCAGACTAGAATTACAGGAAAAGGGAGCATAAATAATGAAAGTATATTGCAGTCTAAAACATTTGAGATAGTAATATAAAATTATAATGTCCCTTTTTAATAGAAAAAAAGTCCAATCTATTTTGACAAAGGATACCAAGAGAAAAAAAAGGTAAATTGGATAATACAAATAAACTAGAATTTTGATTTAAATTGTATGCTGTATCTATATTGTGACTTTCATGTTCCTTTAAAAGCATCTGAGTAGTGGGGGGGCTTCATTGGTTGTGCTTTGCTGCCTTATCTGCATCATATAAATGGGAAAACTACTTGAATTGTACAATATTTCATGTTAACAAGACAAAATATTGGTTGGGTGGGAAATCACAAAACTTTTTTTTTTTTTTCCTGTGTAATCCATTTTATATAATATTAATATTATCTTGCAATGTTGAGCCATATCTTTTTTTTAAAAAAAAAAATAAAATAAAAATCTTATATATAAAAAAAAAGACTGCAATTTTACAGAAACCTAAACAGCTGTATTTATTGATGTAAGAAAATAAGGAGAATTTGTAGATAGCAAAATAGTCAAATATGGTGGAAATCGCTACTAAAAGAGAGCGACTTTTATTTGTACTTTGTACTTGTTTGTACTTTTTAAATAAAGTTTTGTAAGTGCTTTGTACCAAAAATAGCAAAATGAGAACATTTAAATTTGTTGGATAAAAACAAAAATGATTTGCAGGCTGTTTTGTACAAAATAGTTATTTCCAATGTAGTAATGATTGTCTTAACACTTGCAAAAATAATAAAAATAATAAATAAACTGGTTTTAGTAGCCTAATATAGTCTGATCCATTTCACTTCCTAATTAGCAATGCAAGTTTAGACTTTTCTTCAGGTTTAATACTTGAGAGAACCTGTTCATTGTTGAAGGGTTTTGCTCTCTGAAATGTTTGTTTTATTTTTTTCAGGTTCTTACAGCAGGGACTGCTTAAAACAAATCAGTGTCAATTTTTTTATTGTTTATTAATGCTGTGTCATTTACTTCACAAACACCTTTATATAGTTAACAGAACTGAACCAGGTATCTGCATTCACAAATGTATTATGCATCTGCCTCTGCAACTGTACCACATCAATATTACACAAACTTTGTATATTTAAAGGACATTTTTATTTGATAGATGCAAACTGAATCTGTGCTGTCAAACCTTCATATCGGTCTCTGCTGATCTTCTTGGATACAATATCACAGTTTTGTATCATAACTTTTTGCCTTACTGAAACATTTAAGCAATTCTAATTACAAAGAGCAGCCTATGTTACTGTGAGGGAAAGTGCACCAGCACATGAACACTTTTTTCAAGTGGCCAATTGGGAACTTGATTGGCTATCAGTGACAAACCTGGACTCAATGGCCCTGCACTATATGAAGGATTTTTATATTATCTGCCATTGGACTGTTGGCTGTTGTATGGTTATATGAATAAGTGATGAACTCTTAAATGACAATGACAGGATACATCCGTGTCCTATCTTGTCCAAACTGTGTGCACTCATTGTAATACGCAAATCATGAAACGCCCAGATTCTGCACGTCTTATACCTTTTTTTTGTTATATCAATAAAGAAAATCTATCATACCATGAGGAATGTGTTGTGTATTTGTTTTGCTTTAAGCTTATATACTGAATTTTATAAAAGGAATACTGAACCCAATTTTTTTTCTTTCGCGATTCAGATAGAGCATGCAATTTTAAACAACTTTCTAATTTACGCCTATTAGTTTTTCTTCGTTCTCTTGCTATCTTTAGTTAAAAAAGACATCTAAGTTTTTTTTTTTTTTTTTTTGTTTGTTTTTTTTTTTGTTCAGTACTCTGGACAGCACTTTTTTTTATTGGTGGATAAATGTATCCACTAATCAGCAAGGACAACCCAGATTGTTCAGCAAAAATGGGCCGGCATCTAAACTTACATTCTTGCATTTCAAATAAAGATACCAAGAGAATGAATAACATTTATAGGAGTAAATTAGAAAGTTGCTTAAAATTTCATGCTCTATCTGAATCACGAAAGAAAAAATTTGGGTTCATTGTCACTTTTAAGGTATTTTTGTATATGCATAGTATATGTCTACAATTAAAGGGATAGTCTAGTCAAAATTAAAAGGACACTGAACCCAAATTTTTTCTTTCGTGATTCATATAGAGCACGCAATTTTAAGCAACTTTCTAATTTACTCCTATTACCAATTTTTTTTCAGTCTCTTGTTATCTTTATTTGCATCTAAGTTATTTTTTTGGCTCAGCACTTGTTTATTGGTCGGTTAAATCAATCCACCAATCGGCAAGAACAACCCAGGTTTTTCACCAAAAATGGGCCAGCATCTAAACTTACATTTTTGCTTTTCAAATACAGATTCCAAGAGAATGAAGAACATTTGGTAATAGAAGTAAATTAGAAAGTTGCTTAAAATTGCATGCTCTATCTGAATCATAAAATAAAAATTTTGGGTTCAGTGTCCCTTTAAACGTTCATGATTCAGATCGAGCATGCAATTTTAAGAAACTTTCTAATTTTACTCCTATTTTCAATTTCTCTTCGTTCTTGGTATCTTTATTTGAATGTAAGCTTAGAAGCCCATTTTTGGTTCAGAACCTGGGTAGCGCTTGCTGATTAGTGGCTACATTTAGACACCAATCAGAAAGTGCTATCCAGGTGCTAAACCAAAAATGGGCTTCTAAGCTTACATTTTTGCTTTTTCAAATAAAGATACCAAGAGAACGAAGAAAAATTAATAGGTAAATTAGAAAGTTGCCTAAAATCGCATGCTCCTATCTGAATCATAAGTTTAATTTTGACTAGACTATCCCTTTAAGCACTGTACCTCCAAAAGATTCATATGCTAAAAATACTTTAAAAGGCTGCACATTGTATAGTATTTACTGACAGACCATTTGCACCAGACTAAAAAAACTAAATTTGAGCTTGCTACAAGCACAATTGTCAAATGTATTTTATATCAAAAGCAAGCAAAATATTTAATGAATGCTTATTGCAAATTTATTTTAATTCATTTAGGTAAATTTACATTTTGAGTTTAATGTGCTTTTAAATTACCTTCTTTGAGTAAAAAGATCTAAGGTAGAATATTATAGGCAAAATAATATAATAATTGTATATAAACAATTTTAATTATAAATAATTATTATTATAAACAATATATTTTATTATACTGTACAACATTTTGTAAAGTTAATGAAATGTATCCAAGTTTATTATATCATTCTCTAAATGTTTTATACTTTTTTTTTTTCGCCTTTCTTTTATAAATAGCACTTACGATTATCAAGTCGATACAGATCTGAGGGTTTAACTAACAAGAATTTATTTAGGAAAGGGGCTTGGTATAAATACACATTCAATATTAAAGGGACATGAAACCTAAAAAATTTCTTTCACGATTTAGATAGAGCATATATTTTAAAACGACTTTCCAATTGACTTTATTTTATCTAATTTGCTTCATTCTCTTGGTATGCTTTGTTGAAAAGCATTTTTAGATGCTGGGAGTTAGCTGTTGACTAGTGTATGCACATATATGCCTCTTGTGATTGGCTTACCAATTTGTTCAGCTAGCTCTGAGTAGTGCATTGCTGCTCCTTCAAGGAAAGGATACCAAGTTAATAAAGCAAAATTGATAATAGAAGTCGCTTAGAAAAATGTTTACAATTATATGCTTTATGTAAATCTTGAAAAACATTTTTTGGGTTTAATGTCCCTTTAACATTTAGCGTCATTATTGCGTTGTATTCCATCCAAACGGTGCTGGGCTTTAGCGCCGTTATTGTGTTGTATTCCATCCAAAAGGTGCTGGGCTTTAGCGCCGTTATTGCGTTGTATTCCATCCAAACGGCGCTGGGCTTTAGCGCCGTTATTGCGTTGTATTCCATCCAAACGGCGCTGGGCTTTAGTGCCGTTATGGCGTTGTATTCCATCCAAAAGGTGCTGGGCTTTAGTGATGTTATTGCGTTGTATTCCATCCAAACGGCGCTGGGCTTTAGCGCCGTTATTGCGTTGTATTCCATCTAAATGGCGCTGGGCTTTAGTGCCGTTATTGCATTGTATTCCATCCAAACGGCGCTGGGCTTTAGCGCCGTTAGGACGGTATACAACGTCATAGCCGTTTGGCTGTCCTGAAGCCAATGGCACTTCCTGGATGTGATCGTGGTCTGGAGGGCCGTACCTAGCATCATAGGGACGCCCCCTGACCTGTTCTTATAATTGAAATCTTGCGATTGCATGATTTCAATTTGTCTATATAAAAACGTTGTTCCGATGTAGACATTATGACCCTGTCATGTAAGGGTTAAAGTTACATGAGACCAAAATGTTTATTTTCATGATTGTTAGAACATGCAGATTTAAAGGGACATGAACCCCACATTGTTTCTTTCATGATTTAGAAAGAACATACAAATTTAAACATCTATCTGATGTACTTCTATTATCTAATTTGCTTTATTCTCTTGATATCCTTTGCTGAAAAGCATATCTAGATAGGCCCAGCAGCTGCTGATTGGTGGCTGCACATAGATGCCTTGTGTGATTGGCTCATACATGTGCATTGCTATTTCTTCAACAAAGGATATCTAAAGAATGAAGCAAATTTTATCCTAGAAGTAAATAAGAATTGTGTTTAAAATTGTATTCTCTACCTGAATCAGGAAATATTTTTTTTTTTGGGTTTAGTGTCAAATTAAACTTTCATGACTCAGATAGAGCAGGCAATTTTAAGCAACTTTCTAATTTAATCTTATCAATTTTTCTTCATTCTCTTGGCATTTTTATTTCAAAAAGCAGGAATGTTACCATCGGAGGCGGCCCATTTTTGGTTCAGCACCTGGGTAGTGCTTTCTGATTGGTGTCTAAATGTAGCCACCTATCAGCAAGCGCTATCCAGGTTCTGAACCAAAAATGGGCCGGCTTCTAAGCTTACAATCAAATAAAGATACCAAGAGAATGAAGAAAAATTAATCGGAGTAAATTAGAAGGTTGATTACAATTGCTGCTCTATATGAATCAGGAAAGGGTTTAAAGGGTCCTTGCCAATCTCATGCAAGGTGTAAAATATCAGTGTTATTGGGTGATCCTTTGTGAAGTATCTGAAACTATCAATAGATATTAGCTGGCATTCAAAGAGCTCTTTTTCAACCATTTTAACTATTGTGTACTTTGTTTAATTTATTAGGATGAATCTAATTTACTACAAGAAAGCTGAAGCACACATACATAAGGTAAAAACGCTGCACCCTGTAGTAACACAATCCTATAGAACAGGGGTGTCCAAACTTTGCTCTCCAGAGGTTTTGGAACTACATTTCCAATGATGCTCAGCCAGCATTTTATCTAGCTGAGCATCATGGGAAATGTAGTTCCAAAACCTCTGGAGAGCAAAGTTTGGACACCCCTGCTATAGAAGAAGCTATTATAATTATGCATCTTGTCTTGCAGATAGCTTACTGGAAACTTTATTAAATCATTAGGCTTAACCCATGTAAGCCTGTTTATTAAAGGGACAGTATACACCAATTTTCATATAACTGCAGGTAATGGACACTACTATAAAGAAGAATATGCACAGATACTGATATAAACATCCAGTATAAAACCTTTTAAAACTTACTTAGAAGCTCCCAGTTTAGCACTGCTGATGAGGTTAGACTGGGACACCCACTGAAAGGGGCCGGGAAAGCAGGAGTAGCAGACACTCTCCCCTCCCCTGCATATGAAAAGACTCATTACATAACCAGGAGTCTGTATACATCAGTATACATCTAAAATTTTGGGGCTTGGTTAGGAGTCTGAAAATCAGCACAAGGTTATTTAAAAATAAGCAAAACTATACATTGTTACAAAAACACTTCCAGATAGGCTATATAAATGGATCATCTACAAAACATTCATGCAAAGAAAAATCTAGTGTACAATGTCCCTTAAAGTGATGTTTATGTCCCTTTAAGACTAGGTAAAAGGAGATGCACCTTCCATAAAGAGGTTGTGAAACTCACCTCATTGGAAATCTAAGTACCAAGTCAACAAGTTATTTAAAAAAGGACTGGATGTATATTTCCATGGTTAGTGGTTACTATGACTGGCAGAAGGTTAGAAGCTTTGTTGTGTGCAGAGGGGAATTTTCTGTGTTTGCCAGTTGTATGAGACTAATTGGATAAATATGCTCTAATGGGGTTTGTTTGCTGTTCCCTGGATAGACAAACACGGATAAAAGAACATGTAAAAGACTAGATTTGGTTAACTGTTTAAACCTAAACTCCTGTACTGCTATGTTTGTTTTCTAACTGCTGCAAAGGAAGAATACATCTATACAGATTAGATTAGGTAGATAGATAAAGACAGGCAGGTAGATAGATTTAGATAGATCAATTTATAGACAGACAGATACAGATATAAGATATACATAGATATAGACAGATAGATAGGTAAATAGATAGAGATCAAAAGACGGGTACTGTAGATAGATACAGATAGCTATAGTTAGACAGATAGATAAATACTGTTAGATAGAAACTTTAGATAGACAGACAGATAGATAAATACAGATTGACAGATAGATAGATAGATGATAGATAGATAAAACAAAATTTAAATGTTCCACAAATATTCACTATTTGTTTAATTTTAAATTAAATAAATACCGAATAGATCAGCAAAATTAGTTATTCAGAATATTTGAACAAACCAATTTTTTTGCTGCTGCACAAGTCTACTAAAATGGTTTAAATTATTTTTTCTTTCACATCAATCCACACTCCATACCCCATTATGACAAAGCATTTACCAGATTTGTGATAACTTTGCAAATTAATAAAAAAATAATAAATTTAAATATCACATTGACATAAGTATTCAGAACCTTTGCTATGACACTTGAAATTTAGCTCAGTTGCATCCCATTTTCTGGATTATCTTTGAGATATATCTACATTTTGATTGGAGTCCACTTGTGGCAAATTCAGTTGATTTGACATGATTTGGAAAGGCACACACCTGTCTATATAAGGTTTCACAGCATATCAGAACAAAAGCCAAACCATGAGGTCAAAGGAAATGCCTGAAGGGCTCAGAGACAGGATTGTGTCGAGGCATAGATCTGGGGAAGGCTCCAAAAATATGTGGCTGCATAGAAGGTTCCCAAGAGCCCAGTGGCCTCCATAATTCTTAAATGGAAGAAGTTTGGAACAACTAGGGCTTCTTAGAGCTGGCCACCTGGCCAAACTGAGCAATCGGTAGAGAACTGCCTTGGCAAGAGATGTGACCAAGAGCCCGATGGTCACTTTGGTTGAGCTCCAGGGATCATGTATGGTGATGGGAGAAACTTGCAGAAGGACAAATCCACTGATCTGGGCTTTATGGCAGAGTGGCCAGACAGAAGCCTCTCCTCAGTGCAAAACATATGAAAGCCTGCTTGTAATTTGCAAAAAAGCACCTAAAGGACTCTCAGACTGTGAGAAATAAGAATCCCTGGTCTGATGCAATGAAGATTGAGCTGTCTGGTCTGATTTCCAAGCGTCATGACTGGAGAAAACCAGGCACTGCTCATCAACTGTGCAATGCCATCCCAACAGTGAAGCATAGTGGTGGTAGCATCATGCAGTGAGGGTGTTTTTCAGCAGCAGGGACTGGGGTACTGATCATGGTTGAGGGAAAACTTGAACGCATCAAAATTTAGAGACAAACTAAATGAAAACCTTGTCCAGAGCACTCAGGATATCAAACAAGGCCAAAGGTTTACCTTCCAACAGTACATTGATCCTAAGCACACAGCCACGGCAAAGCAAGAGTGGCATAGGGACAACTCTGTGAATGTCATTGAGTAGACCAGTCAGAGCCCAGACTTCAACCCAATTGAACATCCCTGGAGAGATGGGAAAATGTCTGTCCACTAATGGTCCTCATCCAACCTGACAGAGCTTTAGAAAAGAATGGCAGAAAATACAGAAATCTAGGTGTAGAAAAATTAGAGAAGGCGCCAACACAGTGTAATACAGTGAATGTATATCACAGATAATCACAAGTGAATAAATCACACTCACATTCATTGAAGCACTGGTAAAGTTCTAAACAAGCAGGCCGGATCCTTATAAGTCCCCCAGCTAACTCGCCTCCCGTCTCTGGAACAAGGAGTTCATCTGTTTAGTAGTAACCCACAAAGTATGTATCCAAGACCCGGACAGGTTCCAATGTACAGCAAAAGATTGTCCTGGGACTCATACGATACACAAGGTAGCGTTGGTAAAAAGTGTTTATTAAAACAAACAGAAAGTATCTAGCTGGATGAACGCTTGGTGAAACATATGTTGGAGTATACCTTGTGATGTCACTGTAGGGGCGGAAACTTACATTCTCAGCCATATACCATAACAAAAAGACACTGTTTAATTTTAACAGTCTATGTCAGCGGGGGTTCTTGCTGTGGTTTGTTCTCTTGTAAGCCTAGTGATTTCACAGTTGTTTTAATAAATGTTTTAAACAGTATCCAGCTCAAGTTCCACTACATTGTCTCTGTTAGGAGTCTCAATGGAGCTTTTCAATCTAGAGCTCTAGAATATGTGAGTACATTGCTTGTGAATATTTCTTACCAGAGTGTATCACTGGACTTCACCATTGCAGTATCTGTTTTTCTTCTAGGTGAAATCTTTAGAAGCTGACAACAATTCTTATTTGGGACTGATTTGCACAAATATTTCATATATCCTTAATGCACTATCACATTGTTTTGAGTTATCAATTACAAGAGGTGCTGCATGTCTCGCTGATTGTAATGTGCCTGACTGGACTGAAACATGCCCACTAACACCCAGATGTCAGTCACCCAATCACAAGCATTGCGGCACATCTTGCTGATTGTAATGTGCGGATACATAGGGTACCCTATTTTTATTCTAATAAATGTTGACTTTTAATACGCAATTGTATTTTAGAATTTCAACAGAGTGTTAAGCTGAATAGAGTGATACTTTAGCCTTTTTTGGCGCTCCCTCTTTCTGTACTATTGTAATGTGCGGATGTGCCTGACTGGACCGAGAAATGCCCTCTAGCACCCAGATGCTGGACACCCAATCACAATTGTTTCTGCACATCTGGCTGATTGTATTGTGCGGGTGTGCCTTATAGGACTGAGGCATGTCCGCTAGCACCCAGATGCCAGTCACCCAATCACAAGCATTGCTGCATGTCTCACTGATTGTAATGTGTGGGTTTGCCTGACTGTTATGAGACATGCCTGCTAGCACCCAGATGCTGGTCATCCAATCACAAGCGTTGCTGCATGTCTCCCTGATTGTAATGAGCAGGCGTGCCTGACTGGACTGAGACATGCCCGCTAGCACCCAGATGCTGGTCATCCAATCACAAGTGGTGCTGCACGTCTCGCTAGTTGTAATGTGCCGGAGGGCCTGAGTGGACTGTGGCATGCCCGCTAGCACCCAGATTTTTTATGATCATTGGTAAATAATTCACCATGATAGTATCTTTATTTCTCTGTGTAATCTTCATTTTCAACTTTGACCTGAACATTAAAATACCAGCCTTGTTGGTAAAATACCAGCCTTTTGGTAAAATACTGGTCTTGTTGGTAAAATTTCCAGCCTTAATGGTAAAATACTGGCCTTGTGGATAAAATACCGGCTGGACCCTTCCTACGGCTCTCTGTGCTGACTACAATACAGATCAGGAATTGGAAGTGGCATGAGTGAAGATCAAGAAAAAAGGATAATTATTTAGTAGACATGCGCATTCATAATTTGTTTAGACAATCCAGGATAACAAATCCAGATATTAATGTGTTATACTTTCACACAAATAAATCCTGCTCCAAAAAGAGACAAATGCCCCTACAAGATTCTTGATTCATTTGTCTAAACCAATGACAAATGCAGCTGTCTATTTTCTATTATATAAATACACACATTTAAACATGATTATAGAAGTTTAGAATGGCACCTAGGTTCTACAGGTACATTTCTACACAATTTCATTTACCATCACTTTAGTGGCTGATATATATGATGCATAAATGTCCCTTTAAATGTTCATCTCTGAGTGCATCTGAATGTGCCTTGTTTTTATAATTGTGGTCTCCTCCCCGAGTTGTCCTCCCTGAAGGGAAGCAGGACCATCTGCTGAACAAATATAAGGAGTTAACAGCAAACAGACTTTGCTTACAATTAGTTCTCACTGACCTTACAGTATTATCTACATTCCAATTACTAGCTTGGTGACCATGAATTGGATTTTGGAGATACCTTTCCAGCCACGCTGAATCTTCAGTCTGGCACTCTGATACGCTATCAGTTTGTTTGCTTGACAGCTGCTACATAACTCAGCAGAGGGTGCAGTGACTGATACCTTATCCTCAGTGAATCGTGTGCCTGTACCGTCCACACCCTGCGTACGTTATTCTGGATGGAAAAACAAAATGCCACCATTCTTTCAAGGCCATCAAAACCATCATAGGACTGGCTTATTTATTTATGGAAACCCCTTTAAACTCAGCAGATGGCATTGCCTCTTGGCAGCTATAAGAAGAAAAACATTCTATAATTCTTGTTTCAACATATTCTCTTTTAGGTCAAGAAAAACACAACAGTAAATAATGGTCTAAAGATAAAATTCAAATGTAATTAATTAATGTTATTCTGTATGCAGAAACAGTTTTCTATCAATAAAATTAAAGATTAATTTACTTTTGCACACACAATAAATGTCTTATTTATGCACAGTATAAATCAGCAATTAAGTGCCACAATACAAATGGTCTGCACATAGAATAAATGTTTTATATATGCATAGTGTACATAAGATATTAAGTGCTGCATTACAAAAGGTCTGTACATGCAATAAGGGATAGATTACGTGAATTATATTTTTTTGCGATCTACGATTTGTGTTCGTATTACACTTTGAAAGTAAAACGTTTGCATTCTCATTCTCACATTCGCAAAGTCAGTAACAAATAGACATTGAGAAGTCGTGAAACCGAAATCACATTCGCCCATAGGGGCCTATTTAATATGGTGTGAGCGAACATGATCCGATATTGTGGATCATGTCCGCTGCACATAGATAAATGTTGATAGCATATGCTGTCGGCATTTATCATTGCACCAGCAGTTCTGGGGAACTGCTAGTGCAATGCCGCCCCCCTGCAGATTCGCTGCCAATCGTCCGCTAGCAGGGGGTGTCAAT